>NW_028234421.1:22704182-22709182 GCF_977035675.1 Penaeus japonicus | reverse complement strand
TGCAAACACAAAGGCAAACACACGCAATTAAGCACACACACACACATAAATGCATATATCCATGCATGTATTTTTACATAATGTTTATGAGGCGTATTCAAATTTCATCTAAAGGTGTTTTTTTAGTCATCGTACAAACTGCATGTATAGGTTGTATATAAAAAGATAGAACATCTACCATATTCTATCTGACTACCGTTGTAGATTTTAGCTACGAATAACATTTTAAACATTAAGATTCACCTTTTCGAAATTCTTTCATAAGGAAGTAGGAAAAAAGAGAAGGAAAAGAAAAGGGAATGAAACTGAAACTGAAAAAGAAAGAAAAAATACTTTAATATACAAAACAAATAAAGAGAGAGAGAGAGAGAGAGAGAGAGAGAGAGAGAGAGAGAGAGAGAGAGAGAGAGAGAGAGAGAGAGAGAGAGAGAGAGAGAGAGAGAGAGAGAGAGAGAGAGAAAGAGAGAAGATGAAAGAGAGAAGAAGGAGAAGAAAGAGAAAGCGAGAAAGAGGAGAAAGAGAGAAAGAGAGAAGAGGAGAGGGAGAAAGAGAGAGAGAGGAAGAAGAGCGGGAGAAGAGAGAGAGAAAGGAGAAAGAGGAGAAAGAGGGAGAAGAAAAGAGAGAAAGAGAGATTATGCGAGAGAAGAGAGCTCGACGGAGGGAGGAAATGGGAGAAAAGAGGTTCTTGTGGGAGGGGGAGGGGGAGGAAGAGGCTGAGAGGAAGAAAGAGGCGGTTGGCAGGGAGAAGGATGGGAGAGTGGCGGGGAGGGAAAGGACAGGAGAGACAGAGAGAAGACGTAGACAGAGACAGAGAGACAGAGACAGAGAGACAGAGAGACAGAGAGACAGAGAGACAGAGATACAGAGAGACAGAGAGACAGAAAAAGAAAGAGAAAGAAAGAGAGAGAAAGAAATAGATAGATACACAGATCACAAAAAACAAACAAAATAAATAAAATGTAAATAAAACTTAAATCTGGCACGCAAAAACGGGCTTCCTTTGTTTACACTTTTGTTTTCACAGCCTTGTTTGGTGCCCGGAAGCATGTACTCTATAATGGTATACAAACTTGCGCATTTTATTCTAAAAAGATATTTGTTGGAATAAAATGCTCTAGAACCATAATACTGTTAAAGAAGTAGTCATGTTTTATTATTATTAATCTGATTAGATATTTCGAAACGTTTATAACATTCGGCAGTAGAAAAAAAGAAAGAAAAAAAAAAGAGTCATTTTCGTTGTTCATAATTTGTATAATAGTTGTTTGTCGTTGGAGTAATATTACTAGTACTACTAATACCACTACATCTACTACAGCTGCTGTTATTATTACTACTATTGCTACAAAACTATTAACTCATTACTTCTACAAATATTTCTACTACTACTACTATTAACAATTATAATCAGCATATGTGTTATTATTATTATCATTATTATTGTTGTTGTTGTTGTTGTTGTTGTTGTTGTTGTTGTTGTTGTTGTTGTTGTCATTATCATTATCATTATCATCATCATCATTATTATTATCATAAGAATAACAATAATAATAATATTAATAGTAAGACTTTGATGATAATGATGATATTAATGAAGACGGATGATGATGATGGTGATGATAATGATGAAAATAATGACAATGATAATGATATTGATATTAAAGATACGGTAATTGTTGCATTATCCTTCCAGTTGCACTCCTCATTAATTATAACTTTGTAAATGAGAAATAAGGCAATAACAATAATGATAATGATGATACTAGTAATAATGATAAACTTAACAGTAATACCAATAAAGATAATAATAACAATAATACCATTAAAGATCATAATAATAACAATGATGATAATGATAATAGTCATAACAAAAACAACAACAATAATGATAATAAAGATAATGACAAAGTTATGATGATTATACATCAAAACAAAAGAAATGTTCTTCCTTGTGCAATTTCCAGACGTCTCTTCCGAATATTAACTTTATTTTGAATAATTGATTAAGGCGCATAAAAAAGCCGGGTGAAAAAAGAAAAATGAAAGATAAAAGAAAATGGAAGATGAAAGAAAATAGAAAAATGAAAGAAAAAAGAAAAATGAAAGAAAAAAGAAAAATGAAAGAAAAAAGAAAAATGAAAGAAAAAAGAAAAATGAAAGAAAAAAGAAAAAAAGGAAAAAGAAAAAAAAGAAAAAAAAGAAAGAAAAAAAGGGGCAGAATGGGAAACGAAAGAAAAGAAAAAAGAGTAAAAAAAAGAAAAACCGGGAAATCAAGAAAAAAAAGAACTATAAAACCAACGAGAAAGAAAAGGTATTAGAGGAGATAGAGAAAGAGAGAACAGGAGGTGATTGTAAAAAGAAAAATATTTATATCAAAGTTTTAAAAAATGAAGGCTAATTTTGAGGCGAAGAGAGGGGCGAAGGTATGGTAGAAGGTATGGAAGGGTATATATGTAGAGAGAATAAGTGAAATATAGTAGTGAAAGATCTTGTGTTATTGGAGTGGGACTCGAAGTTAGTTGGGGTAGGTGGTAGATTACAAGCATTTACATAGCAGCCGTCTGGAGTAGTGAAGTCTTAGCGCGGGCCGGGAAGGAAATTTTTCGAAAGGTTTTGACTACGTGAACGCGGTGATTTGGTTTGGAGCATGTGTGAGTATCGCCCTTGTTGAGTTTCTCGGTTTTGTTTTATTGTTTGTGCGATTCTCTTTTTGTTTTTGTTTTACATTGCGCTGACTGTAGACTAATGTTGCTGTGATTCGTTTCTATGAGAATGTATGTGGTAGGAGTATTTATGGGTGATATGATGATGACTAACAGGTATCGTGGAATGCAGCGATGGATGATAGCTAGGTAGGAGTGATGCTAGTGGAGTAGATTGAAGTGATAGAGGATCGTCTCCACTATCATATGATCACTAATGCAATAGCCTTGTTCTAGACGTCTTCTATGGCAGTAGATTAAAATAAACAGTCTATCGAAGGAGATTTACGATGTCGTGAAATTGCATTGAAGAATCTCCCGATAGCAAAAATTATCGGTATTATCATCTGAATTCTATCATTTATGTTAGGTGTATAGGATGATATGTTGGAGGATAGTAGATCGTGGTAGTGTTTAGAGGCGTGTGATAGTTTTGTTGATAATGGTCGGTGATATTAGAGGTTATGTTGATTTAAGTGAATTTTTTTTTGGGGTGTTTCTGATTTCGATATTGTGATTGCTTAGGTAACATTTTTTTTCTAATTAGTTTGTTTTGGTTACAGCAGTAATGGCAAAGGCAAAGGGAAAAAAGAAAGAAAAAAAAAAGGCAGTGGTTATAATGGCACTGACTATTACAGGTATAACTAGACGTTATGTTTTCGACTTAAAAAAAACAAAAAAAAACGTTTGAAGAGCAGTAGAAATTACAGAAATGATGGCGATAATAATACTAACAATGATGGGGATAAAAACGCTTATGCACAATCATGACCACCTTAATTACCCCGTCTCTTATCTATTTAAACAACGTCTATCCCTCTTTTCATGTTCATTAAAGATTTTTTGTTACGGTTTGGGGCATTTTGGACATGGACGCGATATTTCGCATTACGTATTTTAATAAAGTGTTTATTTATTTATATTTTTTTTAGTAGTTGCATTATTTATATCAATATTGATAATAGTGATGATTAGATACTGCTGTTGCAATACCACTACTGTTAATAATGATGATAACACTAATCATCAGAATGATATTAGTTTTGCTACTGTTATGAATGATAGTAAAAGTACTATAGAATTTCCAATGACAATGATGATAAGGGATTGCATTATAATGACAATAATTCTTTAATGATAATGATGATAATAATAATAATAACAATAATAATAATGATAATGATTCTTTCAATCAGCCGCTACTGAAAGAAAGCAACGTGTTTGCTGCTTGACAACTGTTGAGAATAATGTCTAAATTTCCTTTGTGCTTTACAAGGATTATTATTATCCCTCTTGTGATTAAAGAGTAATGCTTGGTCTCTTGCTATCGATAACAGGCATACCGGAAGAGGCACTCGTGAGGAAAGTCAAGATAACATTATATACATGATATCGTAGACGATTGGCCGAAATATAGTGGTTTAGGTAATCGAATTTATCTGTTTTTTTCTCATACACTTAGAAACTATCTTTAATATTGAGAAGTCTTTTCTCTATTTGTTTTTATTATTTTGTCTGTTTATGGATCTCGTTTCTTTAAAGAAAAACAACAAAAACAATAGGAAGGAATAATATGTGTTATATGTTTCTTTTATCCTAAATCGTGATATTGTATTCAGTATCATTAACACAACGTGAATCTGGCCAATATATTATCATTATCAATATGTATTTTCAGAATACAATATGAATACACCCTCAGCTTTGAAATGCTTAAATAGAACCTAGTGTATAAATCAGCAAAGCATGATTTGTTTAAGTAATCTATTATTACACATTCGTACACATGATGAACGCGTATGCCATTCAGGTTTGAAACTATTCAGAATATTATCCCAAAACAATAATGTTCTCAAGGCCTTAAAAACCACTCGAGTAAGAATCTGCAGATCTACAAGTAAAATCAAAGATTATCGTAAGATAAATTGTCTGTTTTGCATAATACACGTTATTGTGAAGAACACGGAAGAGGAAAAGATAGGAAGAATATAAAGAATACTCATTGGACATTTCAAGTTGTACATTAATATATAACTCAAGTCTTATGTTATGTTATATGAAAAAATAACAATTATTTATTAGAATAGAAATGACCGTGTTAATTAAAACTTCATCACTGACGACTTGCAAAATCTTATGTATTATTCTAGCTCGTGGAGAGAGTGTGTTATGACCATCCACATACAACTACATTTCCTGCCATTTTGTGTCTCTCTGTTCATTGCTCACTTTTATTAAGATAGAGATAAAGATAGAGATAGATAGAGATAGAGATAGGATAGAGATACAGAGAGAAAG
>NW_028234421.1:22701556-22704082 GCF_977035675.1 Penaeus japonicus | reverse complement strand
AAAATCAACAAGCTGATAGATAGATAATAACCGTTAAGATATATATAAAAATAAATATAAACACACACACACACACACACAAACACAGACACACACACACACAAACACACACACACACGAAGATATATATATATATATATATATATATATATATATATATATATATATATATATATATATATATATACATATATAACCGATGAACAGCAAAATCAAGATAAAAAACATGATTTGAGCAGTCACGAGATATCAAGCCATCAAAAATGTTAAGAGAAACCAGCAAGCAGACGGGGCTGCTTATCAGGTTGAGTCGGCGAGTTGAACGGCCATATTATAAGGCTGTTTGGTGGCGGTTCTTGGTTGTATTGATAACCAGGGAGACTTCTGCTGGGGCGGGTTCTGAGACTGGGCGGCTTGTCTTCCGTTTCCTGTGCGTCCCCTTTGTATGTATATGTGTGTGTTTGTGTGTGTGTGTGTGTGTGTGTATACACACATCTTACCCAATTCATAGAAAGTTCGTGTATTATCGCCATTTATATTCTATGCCTCTAGTTAAATCATCATAATGAGTGTTTATTGACAATTCCATACTTAAAAAGGGTCAAAATTATATAAGAATGCAAGTGCAGGCCTCATAATAACCAATACATATTTAGCATAAGAAGATTGATTACGTTTGATATCCTTATTAGCGAGAATGCAAATAACCTCAATGATTGTACTTGCAGACCTAAGATTATTGAAGGAAGAAAGAGACAGACAGAGAGGGAGGAAGACAGAGAGAGAGAAATGGGGAAAAGGAGAGAGAGAGAGAAATAAGGAGAAGGAGAGAGAGAGAAATAAGGAGAAGGAGAGAGAGAGAAATAGGGAAAATGAGAGAGAGAGAAAAGGAGAAAGAGAGAGATAGAAATTGAGAGAGAGAGAAGGGGAAAAGAGGGTGAAACAGGAATTAAGGAAGAGTTCGATAAAGGACAGAGACGAAGACGGAAAGAAAGAGAAATAGACAGAGAGAGAGAGAGAGAAAGCACGATATTGTTTAGATATTATGTATTGATAAACATTTTGTTCAAAAGATTAATAAGTATTGGTTGGAATATCAGTGAAAGTGATGGTGAGTTATCTATAGTATTTTCTTAATTTTATACGTTTTTGTTCTCTCTTTTTCATGTTATAATTACCTTAAATCTTTTAAAACTTCGTCTATTAACGATAGTCGAAAATAATTCTGTTTAAAAAAATGAAGATAAGCTTATGATTAATTTATTACTTAGTTTATTGACGTTAATTGTATATTGATAAATCAATTTCAGAAGATGAATATCATTATTACTATCATTACTAAAATTAACCTAATGATTAGTGTTTGTTTAACAGAAGCAGATTAATTACATGTAATAACCTTATCAACGAGAATGCAAATAGCGTGAATGATCATATTTGCAATTATTAACAGGATTTAATAAGGATATTTAAACAACAGACAAATTAAGAATGGAAATCAAATTAAAGGAAAAGGCAAAAATGACAAAATAAAGCCTATAATAAAAGAGTTGGCGATATATAAGGACCGATTTTGGACTTACTTAATTAGATCTCGGTGGTACAGGCGATAAAGCTTCTAACTCGTATTTTCAGGTTGTTCCAGTGTCGCATGTTCCCGGGTTCGAGACCAGAAAATCTTTCCTCGGGAAAAGTTAACAGGTCGTGTTTGGCGGTTCACGAGCGTTCTCTTCGGAGATAACGTCCCCCACTCGAGGTCAAAGGTCATTCCGGTCGGCAGTCACGCAGTAAGGCAGCACAGGCCTCTGGATTATAAGTTGGTTCAAATCTGTAAGAGTTTCTGGTTCAGTTCCGATACGGTGGTTGTTTTGCAAAGTCAGTTTGGAGCAGAAACACACACATATCTATCTGTCTATCTATCTATCTATCTATTTGTCTATCTATCTATCTATCTGTCTTCTCTCTATACTATCTATCTATCTATCTATCTATCTGTTTATCTATCTATCTATTTATTTGTCTTCTATCTATACTATCTATCTATCTATCTATCTATACTATCTTAGAAAGTTAATATTTCAGCTATATAAAACAAATACCGATGGATTTTAATTTGTAGATACTTTTAAACCACAATATGCCAGATTTCTTCTATAAAAATAGCAACAGACATTTCCAATAAACATTTCCTTTAGTGTTCAAAAGCACATGTTGCGTAATGATATTCAAAATTACGCATTCTGTTACACACAATTGATGCGTCTCATGGGCGAAAATTAAAGAAAAAAAGGACTCATAAAAAAACAAACACACACATACACACAACATATTAAGGAAATTGAGGATAATTTATTATTTCACTATGAAGATTCTCTAAAGTCTTACACTGGTGCCAAATCTATCGGTAAAATAAGTTGATACAATCTTCGTATATTACAGTTTGTTTTCTTCTCACTTTTATCGCTAGCTAGACTTAAATATTGACTTTGATGTAGATATGTATTTCATCATAGAGCACTATGAGGA
>NW_028234421.1:22674056-22676556 GCF_977035675.1 Penaeus japonicus | reverse complement strand
CTTACCCACTACGGTACGGTGGCCTCCGACTATGATGGTATATAATAATCACTGTGCTCAGAGAATTGTATTATGTTTAATTATAACAGTTGATATGATAAATTATATTATTATTGATATTCATTATGCTAATCTTACTTCTTCTTTTACTACTGATAGTGATTTGAATAATCATGTTTTTAATTCGTACGTAATTCATGCATCGACCTTGTGTCCTTCATTTTGCAAACCCTTGCAACAAGCTGCGAACAGGCGGCCCCATCACTCGCGTTACTCGTCCTCCAGCGAACTCATAAGGAAACTTTTCTTGAACGACTCAATCTAAAAGTAAAGTACGCCGTGAGACCGAAGCCAAGCAAGTCTCTAAGAAAGTTAAACTTCTTTGAAACGGTGTCGGAGGCCTTTTGTTCCGCGCTCGAGTTTACAAGATTTCAGAAATCTTCGAAGTACGAGGCAGATCACAAGGGGGTCAGGGGGTGTTTGTTTCCTGTGAGGGATAGTGATGATATTAGATAAATTTTAGATATATTAGGGGTATTGACTGAATAAAATAATCGCATATCGATAGACAAAATAGAAAATTAATTATACTTTTCAGAAGTTTTGCATTCGGTTCATGATTATAAAGTCAATGGCGGTGGCGACGACCCCATAGCAGACTAATAAGTGATACACAAAAATATATGAATAATCAAGGCAACAGTGTAAATAAAGCTGTGTTAAAATAGGTAACAAAGTACCGGCTGATATTCTAGGTAATTTCGATAATTTCTCAAGAATTTGTGAATATGTACCTTTTTTCCTTTCCCTGGATCTCTTACTGAGGTTTGGTACGACATTAATTAACATAAAATTATTTAGTAAATGCCCTTACATACAAAAAAAAGAAAAACAAAAAGAAAAAAAAAATAGTTGGGAAGCTGCCAGTATATTTATACCCCTAGGCTTATTGGCTCGTCCCATGAGCATTCACCTCCCTCGTGTTACAGATTCGCCCTCCTCCCCCTCTGAAACATTTGAAAGATCCGCCCACCACCGGTACTTGTATGAAGTCTTGCAAGTTAGACTCGGCAATACTCAAATTCAATAAGAGACAAGGTCAAGCAAAAATGCCTGATTAGCTTGAATGCAATTAGGAGCTAAACTCCTTGGAATATACAAATAACACTGATCGAACGTAGTAGTGCTAATTAAGTAATTCCCAATCGGCTTGTATAACGAAGCGCTGATAAGATAATTTCGTATCGGTGTCTGATATTCTCTCTCTCTCTCTCTCTTTCTCTTTCTCGCTCCATCCCCCCCTCTCTCTATTTCTTACGTTCTTTCTTTATGTCTCTCTCTCTTTCTTTTCTTCTTTCTTTCTCTCTCTCTCTCTCTCCCCCCTCCCTCTCTCTCTCTCTCTCTCGCTCACTCTCTCTCTCTCTCTTCCTCGCCCCTCTCCCTCTCTACTCCTCTCTCCTTCTCCTATCTTTATATATTATTCAACCTGAAACTAGTGTTTTATTAACTCTCAAGTCGAGAGGCCGAACACAAACCAAATTACTCTGAAAGTTTTACTTCTTGAAGCCAGTGTCTGGAATCTTAGCTGGAATTACTGTATTTCCCCAAAGAGTTAAGTTTACAAGTTAACCGATATACTTTTCTTGTCTTATGGCTAACAATCCATGGTAGGCTGAGCCGAGTGTGTAGAGTCTAAATGCATTATTTTGTTCTCAGTGCTGATTATGCAGATGCTTCGTATGGTATTTGCATTGCTAAGTATAGTGTTCTTTACTTATTTAGACGTTATGACTTTATCGTTGCATAAATAAATGTATGGCAGTTATCTCTGGCCTCGCGTAAGGAAGTTCAAAATTTATCGCTTTATATAATTGGAAAACAAATGTACATCTGAATAAATGACTTTGTAATATGTTATGGACCAGTCTGTTTGCCTGTCTCTTTCATTCTCTCTCTCTCTCTCTCTCTCTCACAGACACACACACACACACACACACACACACACACACACACACACACACACACACACATATATATATATATATATATATATATATATATATATATATACATATATACATATACATACATACATGCACACACACAAATGCATAAACTCCGGTGCAAATCTACTTTACCTTAGTATTAAAACTTCGCTGAATGAATACATTAGACTTTTTTTTCTCTCAAAAGAAAAAAAAAATCAAATAAACCAAAAGCTTTTCCAATGATAATCATCCCTGGGTGTGCCGTGGTAAACACTTGTATGAACTCGAAAGCAGGAGTTACTTTACTTTATGTGTGGCTTTGCGTTCCGCTAATATATCAGTGGTGATGAGGAAACATGGAACTTTTTAAAGAGATGTTAAAGGGTTGTTGGAGTCTCTTTCTCTCTCTTTATCTATGTGTATGTGTGTGTGTGTGTGTGTGTGTGTGTGTGTGTGTGTGTGTGTGTGTGTGTGTGTGTGTGTGTGTGTGTGTGTGTGTGTGTGTGTGTGTG
>NW_028234421.1:22641556-22651556 GCF_977035675.1 Penaeus japonicus | reverse complement strand
ACCCCTACCCCTACCCTAACCTTCCTGTGCCCCTACTTCTGCCTGCCTCCTCCCCTACCCCTACCCTTACCCTTACCTTCCTGTACCACTACCCCTACCCCTACCCTTACCCTTACCTTTACCCCTACCCCTCCCCCTACCCCTACCCCTACCCCTACCCTCCCCTACCCTACCCTACCCTAACCTTCCTGTGCCCCTACTTCTGCCCACCTCCTCCCCTACCCCTACCCCTACCCCTACCCCTACCCCTACCCCTACCCCTACCCCTACCCCTACCCCTACCCCTACCCCTACCCCTACCCCTCCCCCTACCCCTACCCCTACCCCTACCCCTACCCCTACCCCTACCCCTACCCCTACCCCTACCCCTACCCCTACCCCTACCCCTACCCCTTACCACTACCCCTTACCACTACCCCTACCCCTACCCCTACAATTACTCCTTCCCCTACCCCTACCCCTACCCCTACCCCTACCCCTACCCCTACCCCTACCCCTACCCCTACCCCATACCCCTGCCCTTACCCTTACCTTCCTGTACCACTACCCGGACCCCTACCCTTACCCTTACCTTCCTGTACCACTACCCCTATCCCTACCCCTACCCTTACCTTTACCACTACCCCTACCCCTACCCCTACCCCTACCCCTACCCCTACCCCATCCCCTACCCCTACCCCTACCCCTACCCCAACCCCATCCCCAACCCTTATCCCAACCCCATCCCCTACCCCTGCCCCTGCCCTTACCCCAACCTCTACCACTACCCCTACCCCTACCCCTACCCCTACCCTTACCCCTACCCCTACCCCTACCCCTACCCCTACCCCTACCCCTACCCCCTACCCCTACCCTTACCCTTACCTTCCTGTACCACTACCCCTACCCCTACCCCTACCCCTACCCCCTACCCCTACCCTTACCCTTACCTTCCTGTACCACTACCCCTACCCCTACCTAACCCCTACCTGACCCCTACCCCTACCTGACCCCTACCCCTGCCCCTACCCGTACCCCTACCCTTACCCTTACCTTCCTGTACCACTACCCCTACCCCTACCCTACCCCTACCCCTACCCCTACCCCTACCCCTACCCCTACCCTACCCTACCCTAACCTTCCTGTGCCCCTACTTCTGCCCACCTCCTCCCCTACCCCTACCCTAACCTTCCTGTGCCCCTACTTCTGCCCACCTCCTCCCCTACCCCTACCCTAACCTTCCTGTGCCCCTACTTCTGCCCACCTCCTCCCCTACCCCTACCCTTACCCTTACCTTCCTGTACCACTACCCCTACCCCTACCCTTACCCTTACCTTCCTGTACCACTACCCCTACCCCTACCCTTACCCTTACCTTCCTGTACCACTACCCCTACCCCTACCCTTACCCTTACCTTCCTGTACCACTACCCCTACCCCTACCCTTACCCTTACCTTCCTGTACCACTACCCCTACCCCTACCCTTACCCTTACCTTCCTGTACCACTACCCCTACCCCTACCCTAACCTTCCTGTGCCCCTACTTCTGCCCACCTCCTCCCCTACCCCTACCCTTACCCTTACCTTCCTGTACCACTACCCCTACCCCTACCCTTACCCTTACCTTCCTGTACCACTACCCCTACCCCTACCCTTACCCTTACCTTCCTGTACCACTACCCCTACCCCTACCCTTACCCTTACCTTCCTGTACCACTACCCCTACCCCTACCCTAACCTTCCTGTGCCCCTACTTCTGCCCACCTCCTCCCCTACCCCTACCCTTACCCTTACCTTCCTGTACCACTACCCCTACCCCTACCCTTACCCTTACCTTCCTGTACCACTACCCCTACCCCTACCCTTACCCTTACCTTCCTGTACCACTACCCCTACCCCTACCCTTACCCTTACCTTCCTGTACCACTACCCCTACCCCTACCCTTACCCTTACCTTCCTGTACCACTACCCCTACCCCTACCCTTACCCTTACCTTCCTGTACCACTACCCCTACCCCTACCCTTACCCTTACCTTCCTGTACCACTACCCCTACCCCTACCCTTACCCTTACCTTCCTGTACCACTACCCCTACCCCTACCCTTACCCTTACCTTCCTGTACCACTACCCCTACCCCTACCCTTACCCTTACCTTCCTGTACCACTACCCCTACCCCTACCCTTACCCTTACCTCCCTGTACCACTACCCCTACCCCCACCCCTACCCCTACCCCTACCCCTACCCCTACCCCCTACCCCTACCCTACCCTACCCTAACCTTCCTGTACCACTACCCCTACCCCTACCCTTACCCTTACCTTCCTGTACCACTACCCCTACCCCTACCCTAACCTTCCTGTGCCCCTACTTCTGCCTGCCTCCTCCCCTACCCCTACCCCTACCCCTACCCCTACCCCTACCCTAACCTTCCTGTGCCCCTACTTCTGCCTGCCTCCTCCCCTACCCTACCCTAACCTTCCTGTGCCCCTACTTCTGCCCCCCTCCTCCCCTACCCCTACCCCTACCCCTACCCATACCCCTACCCTAACCTTCCTGTGCCCCTACTTCTGCCTGCCTCCTCTCCTGCCCCTACCCCTACCCCTACCCTTACCTTCCTGTACCCCTACCCCTACCCCTACCCCTACCCCTACCCCTACCCCTACCCTACCCTACCCTACCCTACCCTAACCTTCCTGTGCCCCTACTTCTGCCCACCTCCTCCCCTACCCCTACCCCTACCCCTACCCCTACCTTCCTGTACCACTACCCCTACCCCTACCCCTACCCCCTACCCCTACCCCTACCCTTACCCTTACCTTCCTGTACCACTACCCCTACCCCTACCCCTACCCCTACCCCTACCCCTACCCCTGCCCCTTACCCCCTACCCCTACCCTTACCCTTACCTTCCTGTACCACTACCCCTACCCCTACCCCTACCCTTACCCTTACCTTCCTGTACCACTACCCCTACCCCTACCCTTACCCTTACCTTCCTGTACCACTACCCCTACCCCTACCCTTACCCTTACCTTCCTGTACCACTACCCCTACCCCTACCCTTACCCTTACCTTCCTGTACCACTACCCCTACCCCTACCCCTACCCTTACCCTTACCTTCCTGTACCACTACCCCTACCCCTACCCTTACCCTTACCTTCCTGTACCACTACCCCTACCCCTACCCCTACCCCCTACCCCTACCCTTACCCTTACCTTCCTGTACCACTACCCCTACCCCTACCCCAACCCCCTACCCCTACCCTTACCCTTACCTTCCTGTACCACTACCCCTACCCCTACCCTTACCCTTACCTTCCTGTACCACTACCCATACCCCTACCCTAACCTTCCTGTGCCCCTACTTCTGCCTGCCTCCTCCCCTACCCCTACCCCTACCCCCTACCCCCACCCCTACCCCCTACCCTTACCCTTACCTTCCTGTACCACTACCCCTACCCCTACCCTTACCCTTACCTTCCTGTACCACTACCCCTACCCCTACCCCTACCCTCTACCCCTACCCTCTACCCCTACCCTCTACCCCTACCCTCTACCCTTACCTTCCTGTACCACTACCCCTACCCCTACCCTTACCCTTACCTTCCTGTACCACTACCCCTACCCCTACCCTTACCCTTACCTTCCTGTACCACTACCCCTACCCCTACCCTTACCCTTACCTTCCTGTACCACTACCCCTACCCCTACCCTTACCCTTACCTTCCTGTACCACTACCCCTACCCCTACCCTTACCCTTACCTTCCTGTACCACTACCCCTACCCCTACCCCTACCCCTACCCCCTACCCCTACCCCTACCCCTACCCTTACCCTTACCTTCCTGTACCACTACCCCTACCCCTACCCCTACCCCTACCCCCTACCCCTACCCCTACCCTTACCCTTACCCTTCCTGTACCACTACACCTACCCCTACCCCTACCCCCTACCCCTACCCCTACCCCCTACTCCTACTCCTACACCTACCCCTACCTACCCCCTACTCCTACCCCACCCCCACACCTACCCCTACCCCTACCCCTACCCCTACCCCTACCCCTACCCCTACCCCTACCCCTACCCCTACCCCTACCCCTACCCCTACCCCTACCCACTGATCTTAACAGAGCGACACCGTCATCACCGCTGGATCTCAGGTATCCATATTTTTTTTTTCCGGGGAAGGTCTCGGGTTTATTCCCAATGGACCAACACAAGGGGATTTTTCCTCAAAATGTTTAACCGTGATAGATTCGTTGTAATTTTCCTCGTCTGTTGAAATCCGAGGTTTCGGTTCCGATGATATGCGAAACCGCGACATAATTTGAGAAACGGGAATTCCTATTATTCCTAGTACGGTTTTGTGTGTGTGTGTGTGTGTGTGTGTTGGAGGCCCCCGCGTCTCTCTCTCTCTCTTCGTCCTTCGCTCTTTTTCAGTCTTTCTCTCTTTCTTTCTTACTTTATTTCTCTCTTTCTCTGTCTATCGCATCACTAACAGCTATGATGAGAATGATGATAAAAATAACGAAACTACAATGATATAGGTGATGATTATGTGATGATGATGATGATGATGATGATGATAATTATGATGACGACGATGGTGAGGATGATGATGATGATTATGATGATAATTAAGATGATGATGATAATCATGATACTGATAATTATGGCGATGGTGATAATTACGATGATGATTATGATGATGACGATGATGACGACGACGACGACGACGATGATGATGATGATGATGAAAATGATAATTATGATGATAACAATTTTGCTTATCATATCAATCATGACAAAAGTAATGATAAAGATAGAAAATAGAAAAGAGAAAAAAGGATCATAACAGCAATGAAAATTATAGAAAATTTGATATCAATGACCCCTCAAAAAGCAATAACGATGATAAACTAATAATCCAGAGGCGCTAAATTTAGCTTTTAATAATCATCATATTACAGTTTCTCTTGAGCCACGCCCTTCTTTCAAGTCTCTTCATCTCTTCCATGCTATCACCTTGAAAACAATCTTTGATGCATGTTATATAAGTTGTAATCTCCTCACTAGATAACGGTGAATGTTAATTTCAAATGGTATATATATTTTTACTAATTACATTACCGTTTTATCAAGCACTAGTGTCATTCTTTTTTAGAATGTATTTTTCCCTCCTCTAAGTTAATTTAATTTGTTTTTTCTCCTTATCTCGCTGAAGTATTTTATTCACTATATTTTACCTAATTATTAATTTCTCTGTATGGATTTATTTTTTGCCACTGAAGTTTCTCCCAATTTAGCCATATAACCTCATATCTACTGTAATTCAAGGAATATTTTATTATTGTTTTCTACCCTTCCTTTTTTTCGCTGTATCATCCATCTTTCTTTGTATTTTTCTTTTTAACTTTCCGTGCTTCAAGCCATATCATTCTGCTGATCTTTTTCTGTGTTTTTATTTCAACTTTCTCAGAAATACAGAAACTTTTCACATGACACTTTTTGCATTCATTTTTTCTTCCTCTGTTTGGGTTGTGGAATACCCATATTTCATATTTTCGTCTTTCTCCTAACTTTTCTAGTTCCAACAAAGCACGATTCGGTTTTATAGTTATTACTATCACTTTTTTTTTAGGTTTTGTAATCTACTCGACTTTGTAATACCGTTACGGAGAGGACTTCACTCATCGAAGGACTTCACTCATCCAAGGACTTCACTCATCCAAGGACTTCACTCATCCAAGGACTTCACTCATCCAAGGACGTCACTCATCCAAGGACTTCACTCATCCAAGGACTTCACTCATCCAAGGACTTCACTCATCCAAGGACTTCACTCATCCAAGGACTTCACTCATCCAAGGACTTCACTCATCCAAGGACTTCACTCATCCAAGGACTTCACTCATCCAAGGACTTCACTCATCCAAGGACTTCACTCATCCAAGGACTTCACTCATCCAAGGACTTCACTCATCCAAGGACTTCACTCATCCAAGGACTTCACTCATCCAAGGACTTCACTCATCCAAGGAATTCACTCATCCAAGGACGTCACTCATCCAAAGCATTCACTCATCCAAGGACTTCACTCATCCAAGGACTTCACTCATCCAAGGACTTCACTCATCCAAGGACTTCACTCATCCAAGGACTTCACTCATCCAAGGACTTCACTCATCCAAGGACTTCACTCATCCAAGGACTTCACTCATCCAAGGACTTCACTCATCTAAAGACTTCACTCATCCAAGGACTTCACTCATCCAAGGACTTCACTCATCCAAGGACTTCACTCATCCAAGGACTTCACTCATCCAAGGACTTCACTCATCCAAAGCATTCACTCTTCAAAGGACTTCACTCATCCAAGGACTTCACTCATCCAAGGACTTCACTCATCCAAGGACTTCACTCATCCAAGGACTTCACTCATCCAAGGACTTCACTCATCCGAGGACTTCACTCATCCAAGGACTTCACTCATCCAAGGACTTCACTCATCCAAGGACTTCACTCATCCAAGGACTTCACTCATCCAAGGACTTCACTCATCCAAGGACTTCACTCATCCAAGGACTTCACTCATCCAAGGACTTCACACATCCCAAAGCGATTCACTCATCAAAGGACTTCACTCATCAAGGACGTCACCTCATCCAAGGAAGGACTGTCACTCATTCAAGGACTTCTCCTACCAATGACTCAACTCATTCCAAGGACTTCACTCATCCAAGACTTCCACTCATCCATGGACTTCACTCATTCAAGACGTCCACCTCATCCAAGGACTTCACTCATCCACGGACCTGACATCACTCATCCAAGGACTTATCACTCATCCAAGGACTATCAACTCAACCAAGACTTCACCATTCAAGTTCGTCACTCATCCAAGGACTTCACCTCATTCAAGACTTCACTCATCCAAGGACGTCACACTCCAAGGACTCACTCATTATCCAGTACTTCACTCATTCAAAGGACGTCACTCTCATCCAAGGACTTTCACTCATACCAAGACTTCACTCAACCAAGACTTCACTTCTCCACTCATCGAAGGCCTTCAACTCATCCAAGGACTTCACTCATGTCATGACGTCACTCATTCCATGGACTTCAGCTCATTCAAGACTCACGCATCCAAGGACACACTCATCCAAGGGCCTCACTCTTCAAGGACGTCACTCATCACAAGGACTTCACTCATTCAAGGACGTCACTCATCCAAGAAACTTCACTCATCCAAGGACGGTTCACACATCCAAAGCATTCACTCATCATAGGACTTCACTCATCCAAGGACTTCACTCATTCAAGACGTCACTCATCGAAGGACTTCACTCATCCAAGGACGTCACACACATCCAGAAGCATTCACTCATCAAAGGACTTCACTCTTTCAAGGACTTCTATCATCCAAGGACTTCACTCATCCAAGGACTTCACTCATCCGAGGACGTCAACTCCATCCAAGGACCTTCACTCATTCATTACGTCACTCATCCAATACGTCACTCATCCAAGAACTTCACTCATTCCAAGGACGTCACACATCCAAAGCATTCACTCATCTAAGGACTTCACTCATCCAAGGACTTCACTCATCTAAAGACTTCACTCATCCAAGGACTACACCCATCCCCAAAGGACTTCACTCATTCAAGGACGTCACTCATCCAAGGACTTCAACCTCACCACGGACTTCACTAACCAAGGACTTCTCTCATCCAAGGACTTCACTCATCCAAGACTATCACTCATCTCAAGACTTCACTTTCATTCAAGACGTCACTCATCCAAGAACTTCACATCATCAACGACTCTCTCAACCAAGGACTTCACTCATCCAAGACTTCACTCTCCTAGACCGATCAAACACATTCCAAGGACTTCACTCATCCAAGGACTTCACTCATCCAAGGACTTCACACATCCAAAGCATTCACTCATCAAAGGACTTCACTCATCCAAGGACTTCACTCATCCAAGGACTTCACTCATCCAAGGACGTCACTCATCCAAGAACTTCACTCATCCAAGGACGTCACACATCCAAAGCATTCACTCATCCAAGGACTTCACTCATCCAAGGACTTCACTCAGTCCTAGAACGCTCACACATCCAAAGCAATTCACCATCAAAGACTTCAACCCACTCATTCAAGGACGTCACTCATCCAAGGACTTCACTCATCCAAGGACGTCACACATCCAAAGCATTCACTCATCAAAGGACTTCACTCATCCAAGGACTTCACTCATCCAAGGACTTCACTCATCCGAGGACGTCACTCATCCAAGGACGTCACTCATCCAAGAACTTCACTCATCCAAGGACGTCACACATCCAAAGCATTCACTCATCAAAGGACTTCACTCATCCAAGGACTTCACTCATTCAAGGACGTCACTCATCCAAGGACTTCACTCATCCAAGGACTTCACTCATCCAAGGACGTCACACATCCAAAGCATTCACTCATCAAAGGACTTCACTCATCCAAGGACTTCACTCATCCAAGGACTTCACTCATTCAAGGACGTCACTCATCCAAGAACTTCACTCATCCAAGGACGTCACACATCCAAAGCATTCACTCATCAAAGGACTTCACTCATCCAAGGACTTCACTCATCCAAGGACGTCACTCATCCAAGGACTTCACTCATCCAAGAACGTCACACATCCAAAGCATTCACTCATCCAAGGACTTCACTCATCCAAGGACTTCACTCATCCAAGAACGTCACACATCCAAAGCATTCACTCATCAAAGGACTTCACTCATCCAAGGACGTCACTCATCCAAGGACTTCACTCATCCAAGAACGTCACACATCCAAAGCATTCACTCATCAAAGGACTTCACTCATTCAAGGACTTCACTCATCCAAGGACGTCACTCATCCAAGGACTTCACTCATTCAAGGACGTCACTCATCCAAGGACTTCACTCATCCAAGGACTTCACTCATTCAAGGACGTCACTCATCCAAGGACTTCACTCATTCAAGGACGTCACTCATCCAAGGACTTCACTCATTCAAGGACGTCACTCATCCAAGGACTTCACTCATCCAAGGACTTCACTCATTCAAGGACGTCACTCATCCAAGGACTTCACTCATTCAAGGACTTCACTCATCCAAGGACGTCACTCATCCAAGGACTTCACTCATTCAAGGACGTCACTCATCCAAGGACTTCACTCATCCAAGGACTTCACTCATCCAAGGACGTCACTCATCCAAGGACTTCACTCATTCAAGGACTTCACTCATCCAAGGACTTCACTCATTCAAGGACGTCACTCATCCAAGGACTTCACTCATTCAAGGACTTCACTCATCCAAGGACTTCACTCATTCAAGGACGTCACTCATCCAAGGACTTCACTCATTCAAGGACTTCACTCATCCAAGGACTTCACTCATTCAAGGACGTCACTCATCCAAGGACTTCACTCATTCAAGGACTTCACTCATCCAAGGACTTCACTCATCCAAGGACTTCACTCATCCAAGGACGTCACTCATCCAAGGACTTCACTCATTCAAGGACGTCACTCATCCAAGGACTTCACTCATCACGGAATCACGTCATCCAAGGAGACGTCACTCATCACAAGGACTTCACTCATCAAGACGTCACTCATCCAAGGACTTCCCTCATCCAAGACTTCACTCATTCAAGGACGTCACTCCATCCAAGACTCACTCATAACCAAGGACTTCACTCATCCAAGGACGTCACCATCCAAAACTCACCATTCAAGGACTCACTACTCATCGAAGACTTCACTCATCCAAGGACTTCACTCATTCAAGGACGTCACTCATCCAAGGACTTCACTCATTCAAGGACTTCACTCATCCAAGGACTTCACTCATCCAAGGACTTCACTCATTCAAGGACGTCACTCATCCAAGGACTTCACTCATCCAAGGACTTCACTCATCCAAGGACGTCACTCATCCAAGGACTTCACTCATCCAAGGACTTCA
This sequence comes from Penaeus japonicus, assembly GCF_977035675.1. Classification (NCBI taxonomy): domain Eukaryota; kingdom Metazoa; phylum Arthropoda; class Malacostraca; order Decapoda; family Penaeidae; genus Penaeus; species Penaeus japonicus. Next base: position 22,641,559 of record NW_028234421.1, on the reverse strand, counting down.
CTC
>NW_028234421.1:22621556-22624056 GCF_977035675.1 Penaeus japonicus | reverse complement strand
CATGTTTGCGTGTATTTGTAAGTGAGTTTCTATATATGTGTGTGTCTGTGTGAGTGTTTGTGTGTGCCTGTGTTTATGTGAGATCTTGTGTGTGTCTGTGCGTGTATGTCTGCTTGTCTGTATGTGTCTGTAAGGCTGGGCGACGTGATGAGACAAGGAACGAAGATGTGTGTCTGTGGGCGTCTAGTGGGCGTGGCAAAGAGCGAGGAGAGTAAAAGACGTGTCTGACGAGGGGCTGACGGGAAAGGGAGCGAACGAGGGAGGAGGTGATGTGAGGGGAATAGCGGACAAGATGGAGCTGAAGGTGATGAGGGGAAGAAAAAGAAGACGAAGAAAAGGAAATATGGGTGAAGAAAAAGAGGAAGAAATGAGAGAGAAGAAGAAGAAGAAGAAAAGCGAGAACTTAGTGAAGTGGGAAGAAAGGATAAAAAGGTAAAAAAAGAAATCAGAAATGGCTGACATGAACACAAAGAAAATGACAATAAAAAGATATAGAATAGGCATAGATAACGGGAAATTCGCGTAATAAGAGAGAGAAAGAGAGAGAGGGAGGGAGAAGAGAGAGAGAAAGAAACACTACTAGATTAACAAAAGAAAAGCAAATTCTTGCAACTGATAACACCATGCAACGACAACGGAAACCAAATGATAAAAGAAAAAAGAAAAAGGAAAACGAAAATTCACGAAAGAAGAGAAAGTAAGAATAAGGAAAAAAATAAAAAAGGCAAGAACAAAAAAGCCCCCTTCCATCTCCCTACCCCCACCCCCAAAAAAGTAACCCCCATTAATAATCGAACAAATGGATGAATTAAATACAACAAAATACAAAAACACACACACACAAACACACACACACACAAATAACAACAACAACAAAAAAAATAGCATCAACCTTAGGAAAACTAAAACAAAGAGATAACCCGAGGATTAAAAGGCCTGGAGGGCAAGAGGAGGCAAGGCAACGGGGAAAGGGGACACTAAGCCTTTTCTAATCTGTAGAATCAATGTTCTTCATCCGGGAATTTTGTGAACTGACTATATGCACGTCAGCTGGAGCAATGTCGTGCTTTGCAATGTACGGATGTAGGTCGGTGAGTTAACAAATGGGAACGTAAGTGAATGGGTGAGTAGGATTTAAGGTTTTCTTTTTTCTTTTCCTTGTTCTTTGTCTACTTTCTTCTCCTCATGCTCCTTCTTCTTCTTCTTTTTCGTTTTTCTTCTGCTCTGTCTTCTTTTTTTTCTCCTGATTCTTCTCTTTTTCTTCTTTCTTTTTACTCCTACTCTTTTTTTTTAGCTTTGTTTTCTCCTTTCCCTTTTCCTTCTTTTTTTCTCCCCCTCCTTCACCTTCATCTGTTTTCTATTCCTTCTCCTTTTTCATTTCCTTTTTCTCCTCCTTATTCTCCTTCTTCTTATTCTCCTCCTCCTCCAATTTTTTTCCCCTCTGTTCCTTCTTCTACTGTTTTTTTTTTATTTTCGTTTCTTCTTCTTTTCCTTTTTATCTTTTGTTTTTTCGTTGTTGTTGTTGTTATTGTTGTTGTCGTCTTCGTCGTAATCATCGTTGTTGTTATAATTCCTCTCCTGTGTCTCTCTTTATATATTTCATCTCTCTTCTTACTGTTATTCCTCTTCTGTATCTCTCCATACATCTTATCTTCCCTCCATGCCTTGTTTTTGTCTTCTGACAGATAACAAGAAGATTCCCAAAACCTGATTATAAACACCACCAAGAAGACCATACATTCCCACGGGAATTCCCAAATTTCTCGAACTTTCGGACGAATAAGATCGAAGACACATAAAAGGGGAAAATAGCGCCGATCTAATGGCCCTGATCTTCAAGCCTGAATTCCCAGCACTAAAGAGAAAGAAAAGAAAAGAAAAGAAAAATAAAGAGGCCTAACATTTATTTCTTTATGACTGGCTATGGACGTCAACCTTAAAAGCAACCAGAGGGACGTATATCGTATATGTTGGCAGGCTTCTAAACCCACTAGGTTATTTTAGGGGGCGGCTTGGGTTATTTTGCATGCTGTTGTAAATAAGTTACTGTTGTGATTTTTTTTTTTTTAAAGTCAGACATCGGTTAAAGGTGGAGGATTTTTTTTTCTTAAGTCGTACGTCGATTAAGTTTTTATTTATCTTTTTTAAATTTTTATTTTATAAGTCATACGTCGGTTAAGGTGGATGATTAAAAAAAAGTCAAACATCGGTTAAAGGTGGATTTTTTTTTTTTTTTTTAAGTCAGACATCGGTTAAAGGTGGAGGATTTATTTGTTTTTTGTTTTTTTGTTTTTAAGTCATACGTCGATTAAAGGTGGAGGAAGTTTTTATCTTTTATTATTATTTTTTTTATAAGTCATACGTCGGTTAAGGTGGATGATTAAAAAAAAAAAGTCAAACATCGGTTAAAGGTGGATATATATATTTTTTTCTTTCTTTTTTTTTAAGTCAGACATCGATTAAAGGTGGAGGAAGTTTTGCTGACTTTGCCTGAAACATG
>NW_028234421.1:22589056-22601556 GCF_977035675.1 Penaeus japonicus | reverse complement strand
TGTAGTTCGGTTAATCATTTGCATCACGGATGGCACGCAAGGTTCTCCAGGCATGTATCAAAACAACTCATAAATCCTTTTAATAAATTACTGAACTCACTTTTAATTAGATAGGGTTCACCGGAAACCCTGTGGGTCTGTCTAAAAGGGTATGGATGATGGTCAATACTGATCATGATGGCAGAAAAATGACAATGATGATCATGTGATAATGGTGGCAATATTAATGATGATGATGATGGTGATGATGGTGATGATGGTGATGATGATGATGGTGGTGATAATAATGCTGCCAATGATACTAATGGTTCTATTGATGCCAATTCTAATGCTAATGTTAATAATGTAATTGTAATGATAATGTTAAGGATAATGATGGTAATGATTCCATTTACAATAAAAATGATTGGCATTGTTAATGATTACTATAACAGCAATAATGGTATCAATGAAAAAATAGTTAAGATGATGATATTCATAGTAATGATTATTATAGTGATAATGGAAATTATCCTGTTAATATCTATAACAATTATAATGATAATAATGGTATTATTAAGAACAGTTACAATACAGACGGCGACAACAATAGTAACAAAAACAATGACAATAACAAGAGTACCAATGATGATAATGGAATAAATGATAACTTCAACACCAGAAAAAGAAAAACAACAGCAATTGGGTGATTTACTTAATCAATGAGTAACATAAGCATGAGTTTGAGTATATGAGTACACAGGTAGCATCGGGTCATAAGGTTCAGGTCAATACTCGTCCAAGTTATATTGACCTTTTTTTTAAAACTTTTCAATAGTTATAAAGATAGATTTTCTTTTTTTTCTAGTATGCTGTATGTAAATATATTTCTTTTTGATCAATAATGTAGATATATAAAATGTTCGATATTGCTCGCTGGGTGTTTCTAATATTCATTATTTCATATTCTCTCAAAGGTTAATTAGATAAAATCGAAGGTACATTTTTTCTCCTCTTTTTCGAACCAGTAATTAAGAGATCGCCAATACTGGAAAAAAGAAATCAGAAACTCTTACGAAATACACGTTTCCTTTGCTTGCTGACTTCTAAACCTCAAGGTTAATTTTCAATAGGGCCAAGGTGCACCTTAAGGTCTGAGTTCTGTTTGTTTACTTTTTGTGGTCTGGAGATAGTCGCCTGTGTAGATCTTGCTTGAGCCATTATCGGGTTGGAAGCGGTGGTCTTGGGGGCAGAAGGTAGGGTTGGTGGATGGTGTGTCGGGCAGTGGAGATGAAGGGGGAGGGATGGAGGGGGGGGGCGGGGGGGGGGGAGCGGGGGTGTCGGGGGGTTGTGCGGGTTTGGGGCGCGGGAGCGACTGGAGAGCGGGCGAGCGGCCGAGCGCGAGCGAGCGCGCGAGGGCACTTTGGGTGGGTGTGAGTGGAGTGGTGAGTGTGAGTGTGAGTGAGTGTTTGAGTGTTTGAGTGTGTGAGTGTGTGAGTATGTGGTGACAAATCTCTAACTCTCTAATCTTCTATATCTCTCTTCACTCAATCTCTCTCTGTGTGAGTGTTTGAGGTAGTGTGATAGTGAGAGGAGTGAGTGAGTGAGTGTGAGATTTGTGATTGTGTGTCTCTGATCTCACTATCACACTACACACTACAATATGTGAGATGGTGTGTGTGTGTAGTGATGAGTGATATTATATATATATATATATATACAGTTATATATTTTTATATATTTATATATATTATGTTATTTATTTATAGTTTTATTTATATATGTATTCACGCAGTTTATATATAGAGATATATTGATATTTATTTGTTTTATTGATATATATATATATAGTTATGTATTTTTTGTAGATATAGTATAATGTATATAGAGTTATCTGATTTAAGTTAGTGATATATGTATATAATACATATGTATACACGATAGAGTTTGAGTGATAGTTAGATAGAGATTTAGTGATTTATAGATATATATAGATAGTACATAATACACACACTCAACACATCACCACACACCACACACCACCACACACACTCACCACTCACACACTTATATAGATATATATATAGTATATTTAATTAGTATATATAGATATATTTTGTATAAGATAAGTATATAGACACTACAACACACACACAACACACACCACTCACTTACACACACTCACACACTACACAACATCACATCTCTCACACACACATCTCTTATAGGATATATGTATATATATATATATATATATATGTATAGATATATATACACACACACACACACACACACACACACACATACACAAATACACACCCGCACACTCACACACACTACACACACTACACACACAAACTACACACATATACACACTCACACACATATTATTTATATAGATAATGATATATATATATAAATGATCTATAATATATATACATAATATATATTATATATATTTATATATTATATATATATTATATATATATATATAATTATATATATATTTATATATATAAATATATATACATATATATTATTTATATTTATATATATATATATATACTATATATATATATATATATTTATATTTATATATGTTATATATATTTATATTTATATATATAATATCTATATACTTTCTATATATATATATATATATATATATATTTATATATATAGTTATGGTGGAGTGTGGGTGTGTGTGTGATGTGTGTGTGTGTATGTGCGTGTGTTTGTGTGTTGCATCTATATATATATATATATATATATATATATATATATATATGTATTAATATATTTATATAATATATATTTATGTGTATATCTTATATATATATATCTATGTATATATATACATATTATGAATTTATAATATATATATATATATATATATATTATATATATATTATAATATACATACTATTGTGTGTATATATGTATTATATTTATATTTATAATAAATATATATATATATATATATATATATATCTATAGATCTATATGTCATTATATATAAAAACATATATCTATATGTATTGTATATATATACATATATGTATTCTATATATATATATTTATTTTATATATATATTATATTTATATATTACATAATACATATTATATATATATACTATATTATATATATATATATATATATATATAATATATCTATGTATGTAATATATATATCATACATATATATATATATATATATATATATATATATTTATATATATATTATATATATATATATATTATATATAGAGGAGAGAGAGAAGAGAGACGAGAGAGAGAGAGAGAGAGGAGAGAGAGTTTCGATCGTGAGAGAGAGAGAGAGATGAGGCGGAGAGAAGCGAGAAAGACGAGAGAGACAGACAGAGATAGATTAGATTAGATATATGTAAAGTTATAAGTAAAGATTAGAACTTTTGTATGAATTATTAACTTCAGTAGAGTGACTGTGAAAGCACAGGAGGACGATCTGTCATTCGAATTTTCAATTCTAAGATATAACAGATTAATCAAAAATGTATTTTCAGTAGCACAAACACTCATACACACACACACTTAAAGACAAACATAAAGATACACACACATACACAGACACTTAAAGAAAAACATAAAGACACATACACACACACTTAAAGATAAACATAAACACACACACACATACATGCATACACACTTGAAAGACAAACAAAAGACACACACAAACACAAAGACAAACAAAAGACACACACACACACAAAGACAAACAAAAGACACACACACACACAAAGACAAACAAGAAAGACACACACACACACAAAGACAAACAAAAGACACACACACACTCTCATATATACAAATAAATGTGGCAGAGAAGAGGGATTATGTATATAACACTTTGAGAAATAGACTTTTGCAATGCTGTCAAGGTAAACTCACCATTAGTTTCTCATCGGATGTCAATCACTGCAATCAAAAAAACAGCCATTGGTTGTACCTACTCTTGACCTTTTACTTGCTGATTCTGCTGAGCATTCCGCCACTTGCCGCTGTTCCAAGTTTCCATCAATTTTCTCCCCAACCCCGGCCTCGCGTTATGCTCCCACTTTCATTCAATCTGTTCATTAGGCTGGACATATTATTCTTTCCTTTTACACAAACAGGCATCTCGAACATTTATATTTCGTGGAAGCTTCTCTCTCTGTTTTCTTATCTCCTTTTGTCTGTCCTCTCTCTCTCTCATTAATCTCTCTATCTCTATCTTCTTTACATAAATAAACACACACAAATTATATATATATTTATATATATATATATATCATATATTTATATATATATATATATATATATATATATATATACACACACACAATGAAATGTTTGAGTACTCGCTCCCGCTGACACTACAAAAGATACAGATATTATATACAGTAGGATATTTTTGTGACAACTTGATAATCCTATTTTGATAAGATTTGAGGACAATTGACTATTAGATTTTGGGAAAACGCTAGACGTTATATATCACTGAAAATAGAAACAAACTTACAGACAAACACAAGTTTATACACGCACAAAGACAAAGACACAACAGCCCTTGTACATAATAAAGGCTATTACTCTACAAAACACTGTGACGTCATAGTCAGGCTTCGTAAGATCAGTCAAGTCATGGTAAATATATCCAGTAGTGTCAGGAAATATCAATGCTTTTATTTATTTTTCTATTATATTACTTGGCCAAAGTGCAGCATCAGTTATCACATATATCAACTTAATATTATTTCTTGAACAAGACTCTAAGATGTAAATTACGAATGAGGAAACCTTTCAATAAAGGAATAAGGAACACCTTTTACGTCTTACTTCTCACACTAACATCTGGTGACAGTTTCTCTCCTAATTCAGAAAATACTTGTCTTTAGGCATCCCACCTACTTTTGTCTCAACTGTGATGCTTTTTTTATCTCTGTTGCCCGAAAAGAGGGTCGCTCTAAGAAAAAAAAAAAAAAAATCATGTAACACTTATCTTTTCTCTAAACTTCACTTATGACTCAGAACTCTCCGTTGTTGTTCTTTGTTTATGATTTGTTTTGCATATTCTGTTTTGGAATTTTATCAACGGGTTTTATGGGTTAAAATTACTAAATATTTCCCATACAATAAATACATTAAACAAACACATACACACAAACACAGGAAAACACGCATATATCTATATCAATATAACTATATATCTATCTATGTTTAATTATATTCTATCTATCTAACGATCTCTCTCTCTCTCTATCTCCCTATCTTTATATATATATATATATATCATATATATATATATATATTATATTTATATATATATATGTGTGTGTGTGTGTGTGTTGTGTGTGTTGCTGTGTGTTGTGGTGTGATGTGGTGTTGTGCGTTGCGTGTGTGATGTGTGGTGTTGTTGTGTGTGTGTGTGTGCGTGTGTGTTGTGTGTGTGGTGTGTGTGTAGTATATATTATATATATATATCTATATATATATATAATATTTAATTTATAATATATATATATATCATATATATGTATATAAAATATAAATATATACCAGTATATGTATATGTATATATATATAATATATATATATATGATATATATATATAATATATTATATACATATATATATACATGGCATACATATATATATATAATATTATATTCTATATATATATATATATATATATATATACACATACACACACACAAAACACAAAACACACAAACACATATACACACTGAACCCACAAACACACAAACACAGATACACATACACATCCAAAACACACCATCATATATGGCATGTATATATATATATTCATATATATTCTATATATATATATATATTATATATATATATATATATATATATATATATATACTACAAATAAATAATATATTATATATACACACATGGAATAATTATATATCTAGATGATATATATATGTTATAATTATATATATATTATATATATATATATATAATATATATATATATATATGTTACACAAATAAATAAAATAAATAATAAATAAATAAATAGATTACACACCACAACACACACTATATATATCATCATCATCATCAGCCTGTATTCAATCCAACTTGCAGGACGTAGGCCTCTCTCAATCTTATTCCAGTCATTCCGGTCTTGTGTACCTCTCTGATATCCAGTTTACTTCCTGCGGAATTTTGCTATTTCATCCCGCCATCTAGTCATTGGTCTTGCCCTGGGTTCTTTTTTGTGTCGTATTTGTGATGTTACCCATTCATGTTGTTTTCTTTGTACCACCCTGTTGTCCTGTCTCCGATATATGTGTCCAGCCCACTGCCACTTGTTCTTCTTGATGCTCTTGGAGTATTCCTCTTCTTTTGTTTTGTTGCCTGATCCATGTGGGCCTTTTTTCATTGTCCTCTTAAGCTAACTCCTAGCACTAAGCCTTTCCATTCCTCTATTGGGCGCTTACTAATTTCCTCTCGAGTGCCTTGGTCGTAGTCCCATGGTCTTGAATCCATTGTTGTCATGACGGGGAGGACTCATTAGTCGCCAGAAATCTTCTAGTAAACTCGCCCTGTACTCTTGTATGTGCTTTAACTGGGGTTCGACTGGTTTGAACATGACTTTAGTCTTTTTCATGTTCATTTTTAAGGCCAAATCTTTTCAGGACTTTCCAATTTAAACTCGCTTTATTAAATTGTTGTAGTTCATCTGCTGACTCGCTGAAAAGAACAATGTCATCTGACAAATCTTAGATTGCTTCTAAAGAGTGCTCATTTCCTTTATTCTAACCCCTCTCTTCCTTCCAATCTAACTTCTTGATATATTTCCTCCAAGCAGGCTGTAAACCAGCTTCGGTGAGATGGGTTGTCGCCCTGCCTTAACACCCTTTTTTATTGGTATTTTATTGGTTTCTGCGTGGATTTTGATGGTCGCTGTACCATCTCTCTATATATCCTCTCCAATAATCTGCAGTATATTTCCCTCTACTCCTTGTTTACGAATTGCATCCAGTACTGCAGATATCTGTACCGAATCGAATGCCTTTTTCATAATTCTACGAATGCCATACACAGGGGCTTTCCTATATTTGAGCTAGTGTGTGAATATGGTCTTGTAGTTGAGAGTTCCGCTTGCGGACCCTTGCCTGTTTCCCTGGGTTGTTTTGAAAATCTAATGTATTCTAGTGATACGGGCTGTGATGATTTTTTTGTGAACAGTTTATTAGATTACTGAAAGGAGGATTATAGGTCGTGTGATCAATTCTTTTAAGATCTTTTTGTGTCTCCCTTTTGGTGTATTAAATTTATTATTGCGTTTTTTCAAGGCCCTTCGGAATTTTACCGACGGCAATTAGACATCTGTTAATAAAGACGGGCTCAGCTTTACTGCCGCAAATTTCTCCTGCATCTTGAATAAAATCTCTACACTAATGCCGTCTTCTCTCCTGGTTTGTTTTTCCTTTCTTTTTCATGCTTTTTAGTGCCCTAATTACTTCCTCTACCGTGATTGTTTGGAACATCTCCAATTATTGTGTTTGTCTCCGTATTGTGGTTGGTCGTTTTTAGTGGCTATAGGTGTGTGGTTAGAATGAGAAGTCTTCTCATTACTTTGATAATTTCATTTTTATTGTTATGTCGCCTCTCGTTGGGTTTCTTTACTGCATACATTTGATTTTTCCTTATTCGAGCTCCTCTTTTGTTGCTTTAAGGCTGGTAGCCGGCAAGCAGAGCTTCGTTTATTTTTTCGTATATTAAATTTGCGTACATTCCTCTTTCTTCTTCTTGTTTATCGTCTTAGCCAGCTCTCTCTGTTGATTCTATCTTGTCTTCTGATTGATGTTATTTTCATGTCCCTACGCTGTTTCATTAAGCTCTTTGTCTCTACGAAAGCTTATCTGAAACTTTTTTTTTCGTCTTTACCCCTATTTCAAAGTGCAGCTATCGCTTTTAATATCTCTCACTGAGAATTGGTCGTTCATGTTTGGTCTATGTCAAGATCTTCGAGAGCTGAGTATTTGTTTCGGATGTTGATACTGAATTCCGTCGCCCTATTCTTAATGTTTGATTAGGGATTAACGGAGAGGCTTGTTTCGTTCCCTTCTTAGCAATGTAACTTTACTCTACTCCTGACCATGTCTACTGGCGCTACCGACATTTACTTTATTGATAACGCGGTTACGTCTTGTACAAATGTCCACGCCTATTGGTGATTATGAAGTCCTAATTTCGTTTTTAATGCCGGATGATAATTTCCATGTCCATTTCCTCCCGGGTCTCTTTTCGAAGTAATGTATTCATAATTTTAAGGGATCGAGCTTCGGCGAATATTCTAGCAACCTTTGCACCTCTTCCATTTCTGGTGCCTATTCCATTGTTTCCTCAACGCTACGACCACCCCCCACCCACATATAATCTCCATCTTCCCCTTTACCACTTCCTATCTTGGCATTAAAAATCCCCCATAATCTACGGTTTAAAATGGGTTTTTTGCTCTGTCGGTAGGCTGCGTTGCACATCTTCATAGCAAGTTCTCATATCCTCCTCATGCCACCTATGCTGGTAGGAGCATACTACTCTGGATAATTTTTAGGCTATATCTGTTGTTTAGCTTCAGTATTACCTGAAAACTACTCTTTCGCAACACACTGTAGGAAAATCCCTAACATTCTTTTCAAGTCGCTTCGTGAAACTAAGGAAACTACTCCTGATTCCTTGTTTGCTATTCAAGGGTTTACCTCGCCAGTATAATAAGTGCCCATCATTTAGTAATTTCTGCTCTTCGCCTAGGTTATCCTAACTTCAGAAAGTCTACAATATCCCATTTAAATGAATGAAAAGTGTTCCATCAAACAGTGTCAAAAGATCAGATTCTGTTCTCAGGGTTACACCAACACACACCACACACACACACACAGCACCACACACACACGACAACCACAAACACACACAACACAACAGTACACACACACAACATATGTATCTTATCTATTCGGTATCTTTCTATCTATCTAGCTATTTACATCTATCTATCTATCTCTCTCTCTTCTCTCTATATATATGAGTATATGTGATATCTACTTTCATATAAATATAATATAGTTATTTATATATATATATATATTTTGATATATATGTATAGATATATGAAGTATTAATATAGTTAGATATATATATATATATATTTATTTGTATATTATGTGTGTGGTGTGTGTGGTGTGTGTGTGTTGTGTGTGGGTGGTGTTGTGTGTGTGCTCGTGACGTGTGTTGTGTGTGTGTGTGTGTGTGTGTGAGTGTGTGTATATATATATGATACTTTATACTTAAATTTTTATATATATACACATATATTATATATATATTATATATATATATATATACTTATATATATATATTTTTATTTATAGATATATTTATATATAGATTATTTATATATAGATATACGATCAGATATAGGTATATAAATATATTATATAGATTTATAATATTTTGATATATATTTGATTATATATATTTTTAGATTTTTATATGTACTGTGTATTATATTTATATAAGATATTATATATTATATTATATATATTTATATATATCTATTTATATATATATACTCACAAAGAAACACACACCAAACTCATACACACACACACCACACACACCTCACACACACACACACACACAAACACACACACACACACACAAACAAACATATATGATTTATATATATTATATATATATATTTTTTTATATGTGGTGGGTATAATATATAGATATATATATATAGTTATATATGATAAATATATAGATTTTATATATATTAGTATATTTATATATATATATATAGTTTATATAAGTTTAGTTCTAGATAGATTGTACACATGAATAAATAAAGAAAGTGAGGATATATAGTTTTAGTTAGTTTGATATACATAGAGTTATTGATTTGTTATAGAGAGATTTTTATAGATATATATATAGTGTAGATATATTAGAATATTTATAGGTTGTCACATTGTTATGTACACAAAGAAGTATATATAGAATTAAATAATAATAAATACTCACACACACACTACACACACACACACACACAAACCACAAACACACTCACAACATACACACACAACACCACACACATCACCTCCCACACACACACACATTATATAGATATATATATATATATACATATATTATATATATACAATATTTATATTTATATATATATATCATTATATATATATATATATATATATATATAATTATATAATATCTCTTATATGTTACATAAATAAATAAATAAACTACATAAATAAATATTATATTTTATATATATATCTATTTATAGTATAGATATATATATATACATATATATACATACAATATATATATAGATAGATATATATAATATATATATATATATATATATATATATATATATATATAATAATTTACATACATATTATATTTATCTATATATATATATTATATATAATTATATATATATATATTATATATACATACACACAATTATATGTACACAAATAAATAAATAAATAATAAATACGACAACACACACACAAACACACACACTCACACTCACACCACACACACACACACACACCCACAGACACACACACAACACACTCACACACATATTTATATATAGATATAATCATATATATATATATATATATATATATATTATATATATGTACACAAATAAATAAATAATATATAATATATATATATATATATTTATATTATATATATATATATAGATATATATTTATTTATATTTATATTATATGTATACACACACACACACACAACACACACACATCACACACATACACCACACACACACACACACATATATATATATAATCTATATATATATAGTATATATATATATATATATATTATGTTTATATATATATATTATTTATATATATATATATACACACACATATATATGTACACAAATAGGATAAATAAATAATTAAATAGATAATATAAAACAAACACACACACACACATGTATGTATATATATATATATTATATATATATATATATTATATATATTATTTATATATATTTTTATATATATGTATATATAATATTTATATACTATATATTTATTATATATTTTATATATTATATATATTTATATATATTATTTGTATAATATATAGATAATATATATATATATATTTCTGTATATATATATATATATATATGTTATGTATGTTATATACACATTTATATTCATATATATATATATATATATATTATATATATATATATGATATATATATATATATATATATATATTTTATCTGTGTTGTGTGTAAATTATGCTCATCTTGTCGCTAATGTTGTCAAAAGGCGCTCTCGCTTTCCTACTTGAAAGAGATCTTGCATCTTAGATTTTCAAAATTGGTATGCAGTTTGCGATTCATTTCAACTCCGTGTCACTTACTGAATGTAATATTAATTGCTTATGTAATCTGACATCCGTACTTAAAATATACCTTGACTGAAATATGAACGCAGATAATACGAACACGAAGAGGATTTACAGTGCGCTGTGTGTGCATCCGTTTTAGTTTTGAACTGCGTTAATTTGCAAGGCATATAATTTGTAAGAAAAACAACACACATCACAAAAATGGAAGTCCATTAATGATTAAGAATTCTTCACGAAGTTATTCATGTAAAATCGATACAGAAAGCTAGGAATTGTTTTTTATAACAGCGATACTAAGACTAGAACTAACTATAACGCACTATAACCAAAACGAACGGACGTGAATATACTATAAAAGAATTGCTTAGTCTTACGCCGCCTTTCAGCATCCTCGGGGTCCTGTTTTTCGTATATTATTATATTAGGTGATTGATAGCGTCCATTTGTGTCGTGGGCCGGAGTGTTAGATGATGGACTGGCCTGAGGAGGACTCCTGGACCGCGTATACACTTTCATTCATTAAAAAGTTAGAGAGTCTCTTGGTGGTTTTCGGGGAGATAGTAGCGTGTAGTGGTTGATTTCTTATTTTGATGTATGTTTGATTGATAAGTGCTGTTTGACTATAACATATTGCTGTCGCTTATTATTTGGTTTGTGAATTGTAGAATGAAAGCTCACTATCTTTCATAGTTTTTGTTCTCTTGTCCTTTTTTTTGTCTTTACTCTTCAGCTCATTTCGTAATCGTCGCAATCCGAAACCACACGGAGAAGAAAAGAAAGAAAAGATACATGGCTAGACACTGGAAACTCTCTTGTTACAATTATGTTCTGGGAGGGTTATTTAGGATAGGAAAAAAAAGTCAAAAGAGGGCAGTGGTACTATAAAACGTTTATTGTATATCCATAAAGGTTTCTTTTTCAATAGAGACTTGTTATTTCAATACATGTGTTAGATTTCTAATATGATATAAAGATAATTATGGGAATACGGAAAGCCAAGAGAATACTTACATGAGCATTTATACTTAAGCTG
>NW_028234421.1:22586040-22588956 GCF_977035675.1 Penaeus japonicus | reverse complement strand
AGAATTGAGTGTAGGGAAATTTGGAGTAAATGAGAGGAATGGACGTGGAGTCTTATCATAGAAAAATATGATGTAAGAATATTTCGATAAGTATAAAAGGAAGAAAGTTGATTAAATGACATGAAATCAGATAAACTGCGTTTGATAATATTACAGCCAAATTAAGTATAGGAAGTGATCACTGAATGGCGGGACGAACAGCTAAACTAATAAAACAAAAAGGGAAGAAATAGCGAGAACAGGACTATTTTTTTTATTTGAGAAAATAAAATAAAATGAAATAAAAGAAACGTGAATAGGGAAAGGTGAAAAAGATAAAAAAAAAGTTCGGTACACAGAACTGACTTGAGGGAAGCAGCAGTTAACCACTCAAAAAGATAGACGAGGCGAGGTTATAAAATGCAGGAAGAAATTAAGGAACAATCCCTTGAACAAACAGGTAGACACAGGAAGGAAACACAAAAAGAAGAAGATAAAAAGGGGCATCTGATTTGATTTAACCTTTCTCTCTCTCTCTCCTTTTCTTCTCTCTCTCTCTCTCTCTTTTTTTCTCTCTCTCTTTCTCTCTCAATCTCTCATTTTCTTCTCTCTCTCTCCTTTTCTTCTCTCTCTCTCTCCTTTTCTTCTCTCTCTCTCTCTCTCTCTCTCTTTCTCTTCTCTTCTCTCTCTCTCTCTCGCCCGTTCTCTCTCTCTCTCTCTCCTCTCTTTCTCTCTCTCCTCTTTCTCTTCTCTTCTCTCTCTCTCTCTCTCTCTCTCTCTCTCTCGCCCGCTCTCAGAGATCTATTAGTAATAAAAGTTCACAGTGAATTAACCCATTTACCATAGTAACCCATGCACAAGGGATAACTTCCAAAAGCATTAATGCAATGTAATCATAAACTTGCTCCACAAGATAAGAAATCGGATATAATTCTATTAACTATCATGACATAAGCTCATTGTAAAATGTTCATAAGATACCCTCTAATTTTCTTATGGACAAAGTGACAAGAATTCTAAATGAAAACCAAGCACGCACCCAGACGAGACATAGAAGAGGATATTCGACCATGGACGACCGTCTACCCATCACAAACCAGCATCCTGAGAAACCGCTGAATTTAACGAAGTATTTATTAGATCCAGCATTCGTATACTATGAAAAGGAGATCTAAGATTTCATAAAGATTCCGGTATCATAAGGATGACAAAGGAGTGAATTTCGACGAAGAGATATGATATTTCTAAACTATTGACGGATTGTCTCGGAATTGGTTCTAGGAAGACCAATGTAGAAGCGAAAGGATTATAAGATTTGCAAAACATACTCTGGAACCTCATTCCGGAGAAGTTGAAATGAAAAACATCATTAGTATTATTATAAGTATTATTAAAGAAAAACATTATGATATTCTCGAAGAAGTTGAGGCATACGTATATCTAAGTTAGAAATTACGTATACAAAATGAAAAGGCACATAACTATCGAAAGAGAGTATCTAGAAAACACAGACGGAGCATGAAGAGTACCTTACCAACACGTCAGAAATGCAAAATTTATAATCATTGTGTACTCGTAATTATGAATAAGGAATATGAAATCTGGAAAATAATTAAATCAATTAAAAATAATTTAAGAAAATAACAAAAAAACAATGGAGGGAAAACAACATCGGATAAAGGTCAGATAATTAGACAAAATTCTGAGAAAAAAAAAGGAAAAAAAAAAAAATGCTATACTGTAGAAGCGAAAAAAAATGGTGGATCGGACCAATAGTTTGAAGAGAATATATTTCATTGAAAAAGGATAGTAATATCAAATAAATCAAGAAATTTCACAGAAAAACGAAAGAGACAGACATTAGTAGATAAAATTTTTCGTACCGTGTAAAGAAAATCATAAAAAAATACTGATTAATGTGCAACAGTGTCCAATAGAAGCGGGAGCGTGATACATGAAACCTATCTGGTTCGCGCTGAAAAAAGTTTGGAGAACGTTGCTGTGACTGACTGAATGGGCCCCGAGGGATGGTAAGAGTATTAGGAGAAGGACGGATAGATAGAGACAGAGGCTGGAGATATAAGGATGAAATGTTTGCATGTAGCCTGGGAAGAGATTAGTACGGTCCTAAGAATCTGTCCTAAGTCTCTCTGCAATCTCCCCCACACACACAAATACACACACACATATATCTATATCTCGACATAGCTACATTAATATCTCTCTCTCTATATATATATATATATCTATGTATATATACACACACACAAACACATATGTTTGTACATAAAATGGATGGTAAAATACAGCTCCTTGTTGATCCGAGTTCGTTCTAGGAAAAAAAAAAAAAAATCAGGCACGACAGGTACAGAGCCAACACTGATTCAATCTTGAGGGTCAGCTGAATAAGAGATGAAGAAGATACACACTGTGCAGAACGAAACTCGAGAGTAGATTAAAAGGGACGTTAGGTCAGACAACCACAGTCTTACTATCAAGGGAAGACTGAACCCATATCTCAGCGAATGTTACTCTTGTGAGGATTAAATAGATTAAGGGAAATTCGTCAATGTTTATTCTGTGAGTTTCGTCCACGGAGATAGGAGATAACATAGAGATAAAGGGAATAATTGGCGAGATTGACTGATAATTGGTGTAGTGATGTAACGTAAGGAAGGTAAATGACAGCTATCTGTCTAACCACTTAGGTTGAGGATTTGCTTCCTTTTGGTTCACTGGATGGTGAACTTAATGGGATGGTTGTGTTGTGAGGTTCGTGATGGTGATGATGGTGGTGGTGATGATGATGATGATGGTGGTTGTGGTAATGATGATGATGAGGATAATGGTGGTGGTGATGATGGTGATGATGATGATGAGGAGGATAATGAGGATAATGGTGAGGGTGATGTTGATGGTGATGATGATGATGATGAT
>NW_028234421.1:22528540-22533540 GCF_977035675.1 Penaeus japonicus | reverse complement strand
AACAACGTCCATTCGATTGTATAAATGAATAAAGTTTGATAACAAAGAGAACGAACATGATAACTAAAAAAGTATTTAACCTTTAATGTCAAAGCAGAGGGAAAGAGAGACAGAATAAATAGATAGATAGAAAAAATAGGTAAGAAGTAAAATTAGATAAATGCTGAACTCTCTCTCTAAA
This sequence comes from Penaeus japonicus, assembly GCF_977035675.1. NCBI lineage: Eukaryota > Metazoa > Arthropoda > Malacostraca > Decapoda > Penaeidae > Penaeus > Penaeus japonicus. The sequence goes on along the minus strand of NW_028234421.1, from coordinate 22,533,359 downwards.
AGGGGAAAAAATTAATAAAAGCTCCTCTGGATTATCTTCTATGGAATGAATTTTCTTAGTGATTTAATGTGTCCCTTTAGAGCCCTCATAATTAGGATGTTCCCGTGTGTTTTTTTCTTTCTTTTTTTATCTGCTGGAGCCTCACTTCTCAACCTTTTCTCCAGAATGAGTGTGATTGAATACACACAAAGACATAAAATTACGAATACAACTGCGAATACGTATATACACACTCACACACACAAACACACACACACACACACACACACAATATATATATATATATATATATATATATAATATATATATAAATATATAATATAAATATATAATAATAATATAATATATATAATATATATATATATATATATATATATATATATATATATATATATATATATACATATATATATATACATATACATATAACCAAAACTAGGTATATTTTCATAATGCTTCCTTCGATTTTCGATACCATTCCAGATATAAACAGTCCGTTCCTGTACTTTAAAATTCAGCATAATATTTGCATAAGTGAACGACTTGTCGGCTGCGAATCTTTTTACGAGCCGATTTGCCAAGGTATTAGGTTATGGTTAGATTTGCTTTTTTACTGATTAAATGCACGAAAATTTAGTTACAAATTTTGTCATTGCGGCATGGTAAAAATCAGAGATATGCTGTTGGCAATAACAAAATAAAAGAAAAAAAGAAAAAAGAAGTTAAGGGTAACACATATGAAAAAATGATATGAATTGCAAATGACTAGATTATCTAAGCTTCAAGTATAACCAAATCCCATAAAGCATCATATCTAGCCTCGACGTGAATACAAATTTTCCATCGGACAGAAATTCACAAGTTCGTTATTTATGGGGCAAACCGAGATTTTTATTAGGTTAGGCTACCCTCCCGTTACGAAAATTTACGGTGCGTGTGAACCGAGGCAAAAGGAAGGGGGAGGGAGGGAGGGAGGGAGGGGGGAACTGACAGGTGGGTGGATTGGGGAGTTAGAGAGGTTTAAGGAGGTAGGGGGGAGGGGTAAGGGAGGGAGGAAGGGGTAAGGGAGGGAGGGAGGGAGGGAGGTGTGGGGAGGGGTAAGGGAGGGAGGTGGGAGGGGGAGGTAAAGGGGGAAGGAGGTTAGTGAAGAGAATAACTGGAGGGGAAGGTAGAAGTGGGGCAGGGGGGATAGCCGTAGGAGGAGGTAGAAGGTTGGGGGTGGGGGGGAGGAGCGGGGAAGAGAACAGCCGAAGGGGAGGGATATTGAAAAAGAAGAAGAAAGGTGGAGGGGGGATGGGGGGATAGGGAAATAGCTGAAGGGGACAGGTATGGAAGAAGAGGGAGGTGGGGGGTAATAGCCCGAGGGAGAGGTGGGGGTGGGGGGGAGGAAGAGCCTGAGAGAGAGAGGTGGGGGGGGATAGCCAAACGGGAATAAATATATAGGGAGAAGAAGACAAAGGAGGTGGAGGGAAGGTAATATCCGAAGAGAGAGAGAGAGAGAAAGAGAGAAAGGAAGAGAAAGATAGAGAGAGAGATATATATAGAGAGAGATAGAGAGAGAGAAAGACAGACAGAGACAGATATAGATAGATAAAGATAGAGAAAGAGAGAGAAAAATGGAAGATGAGGGAGGGGGAGGTAGCTGAAAGAGGAGGAAGGAGAAAAAAAGAAGAAGAGGAGAATGAGAAAGAAGAAGAAGAAGATTGAGAAGGAGACGAAAAAAAAAAAAAAAAGAAGGAAGAGGACAAATAGAACAAGGAGAAGGAATAAGAAAAAAAAACAAGAACAAGAATTTAGAGAAGAAGACAAGAAAGAAAAAAAAGAAGAACAAGCAGAAGAAAAGAAGAAGGAGAGAGAGGAAAAGAAAGGAAGGAAAGAAAAGGGGGGAAGATTGCCAGGTTGTCCCTCTTCTCTCCTTGGTCAAAATATACAGCGTGTTTGCGGGATACACTCGAATTTGACCAGATATAAAAGGATTGAAAAAGATCACCCGCGGAAAAGATGGATAAGGATTCAAGAAAATACACTGAGAACCGATTTCCAGAAGACCGTGGAGGTGGAATTCCATGTGGACCTTCGTTATTTACCCCAAAGAGAGACTCGTGATCCGTGGTGCAATGTTCGTTATGGGGGGGTTTGTATATGTATACACACGCATACACGCACTTACACGCACACAAATATGTATATGTATATATATATGTATATACATATATATATATATATATATATTAATATATATATATATATATATATATATAATGTATATATATATGTATGTGTATATATATATATACATGTGTGTGTGTGTGTATGTATGTATATATATGTATCATGTATACGACACGAATTTTCAGACAAGTCCAGGACAATACTCTGAACAGTTGGCCCCGCCTCTCGACCAATTGGCTCTAGGTCAAACTCCGCCCCTCGAGAATGACCCCATAACCTTTAATTGGCAACATGTCATGAATCATAATGTATGTATTTAGAAGGAGTTGTCATACTCATTCTCTCTCGACGCTCTCACTTACTTTCGACTCGACTCATCACGCAAAGGGTCTGGCAGATTCTTGCAGGTTGATGTCTAGCCTTTGCTGACGTACGGATATTATACTGCTTTATTGTCACGTGTTTTTTTTTCTTCTTTTTTTGTTATTACTGTTCTCACACCCACACACATGCCAACACACACAAACACACACACATGCACACACACACACACACACACACACACACACTCACGCACAAACACACACACACAAACACACACACATGCACACACACACACAAACACACACAAACGTACACACAAACACACAAACACAAACACACATAAATATAGAGATGATTCATCCGACAATTTCTCACTGGATTCGCTGAACGTATTGCATGAATATTTGAATCTTCCCGCTGGTCACAGTCAATGTGCTTTAGAGAAACGCATGACCAGAGGCTGAATAATTATGTAACCGTTCAGCCGCTTACCTTAGTCGTCACAACATGGAATATCCGATTCGTCGATAGATCGAGCAATTAGCCATTTCTCGCTAATAGTTGGAGCTTAGTTGCTAATAAAGGATTTAATACGAAGCTTACTGAGTATATAAACGAAGGTGACATTGGTATTTCTGTCTTTAGTTAAAGAGGAGTAAGATGGAATTGAACTTTGCAATATGACGAGAAGTGTATGTTCTTTTGTGTGTTTGTGTGTGAGTGTGCTTGTGTGTGGGTGTGTTTGTGTGTGTGTTTGCTGCAGATTAGTTTATCATATATACATAAATAATAAGTTAAAAAAATCAATATACAGTTGATCATATAGTAATGAAAATGGTTTATTACAGATGAATTCATAACCAGGTGATAAATCAAATAAAGGACTGTACTTCACAGTCATGGAAACAGGAACATTACTGAATTACAGGCTAGATCAGACATCATGAATAGTGTAAACTTGAAACTAATACTGAATGGAAAGACAAAAATGATATAATTTGTATCACATGTGACTGAGTAAATTGCAAAATAATAATGAAGAAATTAATAACAACGACAATCGAAAAAGGAGTGTTTATATGAGTAGTAGAGCTATACCTCCTGTAATGGTAATATATGTATGTATATACATATATACATATATACTTATATATATATATATATATATATATATATATATATATATATATATATATATATACATATATATATATATATATATATATATATATATATATATATAATATATGTATATGTATATTATATATATATATATATATATATATATATATATATATATATATATATATATACACACACACACACACACACACACACACACACACACACACACACACACACACACACACACACAACACACCCACATACACATACACTACACACACACATATATATTATGTATGTATAAATATACATATATGTATCTATATATGTATATTCATAGCTATATATATATATATATATATATATATATATATAGATATATATATATATATATATATATATATATATATGTATATATATATGTATATACATATATATACACACATATATATATATATTCACACACACACACATACACACACACACAGACCCCCCCTCCCCCCATGCACACACACAATATGCATGGAAATTGCAACATATTTTTATAATATGACAATCACTTAGAATGTGTTAAAATACTGTATTCTTTCCCCGCACAAAGGCAAGCATGGAAAAAAAAAGAGAAAAAAAAGAGAGAGATCGATATGTTCTCAATAAAGATTAATTCGAAACAGACAATTTTCTGTGAATAATTAGCTCCAATCTTTATTGTTCACATAAATTCCTCATAACGTGACATTGTATTTTCAGAGTTACGAAACGCTGCCTAAGACTCTCTTTCCAATAAATTAAAACGTGCCTGCAATATTGCAATTTAAGTTGAATGAGATAGCTGTCGTTCCATGATTAAAGTGATTACAGTGCTATAAACTAAATGTTGATGAGTTAATTTGGTGTCGTTAGAATAAGTGTTGACGTTCTTTTAGTCGCAATCGTGCAATATTGAGCGTCAGTGAGTTTCAATATTACGAATTTGGACTCCTATGAACCTTTTGATAAGTCTTTTGATAAACATGAAAACATATTAAACTTTCCTTTTCTGATTTCCGTAAAAGCTACAAAAAATTATTTGCCTCGAGGGACAGTAGGATCTTATATACATAAATATACAAAAAAAAAATACAAAGAAATGTAGAGATTCCTATATCCATGGCAGGAGTGAATTATTCCCATCAACATCCTTGTCGATAATCCTAAC
>NW_028234421.1:22506040-22513540 GCF_977035675.1 Penaeus japonicus | reverse complement strand
AAGTTAAGTTTAGTTTCGTTTCGTTTAGTTTTAGTTTCGTTTAGTTTAGTTTAAGTTTAGGTTAGGTTTAGATAGGCGATATTCCATTACATTAGGTTAGGTTAGTTTTAAGTTAATTGCGGTTAAGATAATTGAAGTGAAGTTAAGGTAGGTTAAGTTAATTTCGTTTCGTTTCGTTCGTTTTAGTATCGTTTAGTTTAGTTTAAGTTTTCATTAGGTTAGGTTTAGATAGGCGATATTCCATTAACATTAGGTTAGGTTTGATAGGTTAGTTAAGTTAATTGAGGTTAAGATAATTGAAGTGAAGTTAAGGTAGGTTAAGTTAATTTCGTTTCGTTTCGTTTCGTTTCGTTTCGTTTCGTTTCGTTTCGTTTCGTTTCGTTTCGTTTCGTTTCGTTTCGTTTCGTTTCGTTTAGTTCAGTTTAAGTTTAGGTTAGGTTTAGATAGGCGATATTCCATTACATTAGGTTAGGTTTAGATAGGCGATATTCCATTACATTAGGTTAGGTTTAGATAGGCGATATTCCATTACATTAGGTTAGGTTTAGATAGGTTAGTTAAGTTAATTGAGGTTAAGATAATTGAAGTGAAGTTAAGGTAGGTTAAGTTAATTTCGTTTCGTTTCGTTTCGTTTAGTTTAAGTTTAGGTTAGGTTTAGATAGGTTAGTTAAGTTAATTGAGGTTAAGATAATTGAAGTTAAGTTAAGGTAGGTTAAGTTAAGTTTAGTTTCGTTTCGTTTAGTTTTAGTTTCGTTTAGTTTAGTTTAAGTTTAGGTTAGGTTTAGATAGGCGATATTCCATTACATTAGGTTAGGTTTAGATAGGCGATATTCCATTACATTAGGTTAGGTTTAGATAGGCGATATTCCATTACATTAGGTTAGGTTTAGATAGGCGATATTCCATTACATTAGGTTAGGTTTAGATAGGCGATATTCCATTACATTAGGTTAGGTTTAGATAGGCGATATTCCATTACATTAGGTTAGGTTTAGATAGGCGATATTCCATTACATTAGGTTAGGTTTAGATAGGCGATATTCCATTACATTAGGTTAGGTTTAGATAGGCGATATTCCATTACATTAGGTTAGGTTTAGATAGGTTAGTTAAGTTAATTGAGGTTAAGATAATTGAAGTGAAGTTAAGGTAGGTTAAGTTAATTTCGTTTCGTTTCGTTTCGTTTCGTTTCGTTTCGTTTCGTTTCGTTTCGTTTCGTTTCGTTTCGTTTCGTTTCGTTTCGTTTCGTTTCGTTTCGTTTCGTTTCGTTTCGTTTCGTTTCGTTTCGTTTCGTTTCGTTTCGTTTCGTTTCGTTTCGTTTCGTTTAGTTCAGTTTAAGTTTAGGTTAGGTTTAGATAGGCGATATTCCATTACATTAGGTTAGGTTTAGATAGGCGATATTCCATTACATTAGGTTAGGTTTAGATAGGCGATATTCCATTACATTAGGTTAGGTTTAGATAGGCGATATTCCATTACATTAGGTTAGGTTTAGATAGGCGATATTCCATTACATTAGGTTAGGTTTAGATAGGCGATATTCCATTACATTAGGTTAGGTTTAGATAGGCGATATTCCATTACATTAGGTTAGGTTTAGATAGGCGATATTCCATTACATTAGGTTAGGTTTAGATAGGCGATATTCCATTACATTAGGTTAGGTTTAGATAGGCGATATTCCATTACATTAGGTTAGGTTTAGATAGGCGATATTCCATTACATTAGGTTAGGTTTAGATAGGCGATATTCCATTACATTAGGTTAGGTTTAGATAGGCGATATTCCATTACATTAGGTTAGGTTTAGATAGGCGATATTCCATTACATTAGGTTAGGTTTAGATAGGCGATATTCCATTACATTAGGTTAGGTTTAGATAGGCGATATTCCATTACATTAGGTTAGGTTTAGATAGGCGATATTCCATTACATTAGGTTAGGTTTAGATAGGCGATATTCCATTACATTAGGTTAGGTTTAGATAGGCGATATTCCATTACATTAGGTTAGGTTTAGATAGGCGATATTCCATTACATTAGGTTAGGTTTAGATAGGTTAGTTAAGTTAATTGAGGTTAAGATAATTGGAGTGAAGTTACGGTAGGTTATGTTAATTTCGTTTCGTTTCGTTTCGTTTTCGTTTCGTTTAGTTTAGTTTATGTTTAGGTTAGGTTTAGATAGGCGCTATTCCATTACATTAGGTTAGGTTTAGATAGGCGATATTCCATTACATTAGGTTAGGTTTAGATAGGCGATATTCCATTACATTAGGTTAGGTTTAGATAGGCGATATTCCATTACATTAGGTTAGGTTTAGATAGGCGATATTCCATTACATTAGGTTAGGTTTAGATAGGCGATATTCCATTACATTAGGTTAGGTTTAGATAGGCGATATTCCATTACATTAGGTTAGGTTTAGATAGGCGATATTCCATTACATTAGGTTAGGTTTAGATAGGCGATATTCCATTACATTAGGTTAGGTTTAGATAGGCGATATTCCATTACATTAGGTTAGGTTTAGATAGGCGATATTCCATTACATTAGGTTAGGTTTAGATAGGCGATATTCCATTACATTAGGTTAGGTTTAGATAGGCGATATTCCATTACATTAGGTTAGGTTTAGATAGGCGATATTCCATTACATTAGGTTAGGTTTGATATACTTACAATGTCCTTCGACATTTGGTTAAATCACTCCCTATTTTTTATCATATTTTAAAACACGAAAATAGAGTCAGGAAAAGCTGGCGTCAGTGGTTGGTTTCAAGAAGGAAAAAAATGAAGAAAAATCGGCCCTTCATATTTTCCTACATGATATGAATAACTTCCCTGAATTATCTTCTTATCGTATTTCTACTCTTCGGAATATCTCAGAACGAATAAAAGTGTGATCTTGAATTCTTATGACTTATCCTCCTTCATTCTCGAACCAGGAATTTTCGCTTCACTGGAGAATATTACGGTCAGTCTCTATCTCTATCTATAGTATGTCTGTAAGTATATCACTACCATTTCTCTCTCTCTCTGTCTCTGTCTCTCTGTCTTTCTCTCTTTCTCTCTTTCTCTCTTTCTCTCTTTCTCTCTTTCTCTCTTTCTCTCTTTCTCTCTTTCTCTCTTTCTCTCTTTCTCTCTTTCTCTCTTTCTCTCTTTCTCTCTTTCTCTCTTTCTCTCTTTCTCTCTTTCTCTCTTTCTCTCTTTCTCTCTTTCTCTCTTTCTCTCTTTCTCTCTTTCTCTCTTTCTCTCTTTCTCTCTTTCTCTCTTTCTCTCTTTCTCCCTTTCTCTCTCTCTCTCTCTCTCTCTCCCCTCCCTCCCTCCCCCCCTCCATCCCTCCCTCCCCCTCCCCCCCTCCTTCCCTCCTCCACCCCCTCTCTTTCTCTCTCTCTAACTCCCTCCCTCCCTCCCCCCTCTCTCCCTCCCCCCTCCTCTCCCTTTCTCTCTCTTTCTCTCTCTTCCCAAAGAACAACCGAGAATATGGCAGTAAGCCTTCTGAAACCAATTTCTACTATGTATATAGTACTTTATCAAGATCAAAGACCATCTCCACAGTACCAAAGGAGTCAATCCTCTTATTAATGACTGAAGGAAGATCAATCCTACTTTCATATCTTCAAAATATTCCGTCCAAAGCCTTAGCATATTCTATAAGGAAGAAGAAATTGTCTTATGACAAGAGTAGTGATAGGAATAAGTATTGGATGCTGTTCATGATGCTTCGTAAGTTCTTTGTTCGATTATATGATGGTTCCATGGGCTCTGGTTCCATGGGCTCTAAAACATGGCTCTAAACATATGGTAGTGGTGGTGTTAGTGAGCATGAAAATGATATAAGGATGTAAAAGGATAGGGATATAAAGAGTGATGATAGTTTTTTTATATAATCAAATTTATAATGATGATGATTGTTATTATTATTATCATTATCTTCATGATTATCATCTTCATTATTATCGTTGTTATAGTTCATTATTGTTTTTAATATTATGACCATTATTATTGTTCCATCATTAAATTTGATTATGGTTATGATTATAAATCATGGTTATAGTACTAATTCTGATACTGATACATATAACGATAATGTTGACAATATTGATATTAATGACAATAATTGCAACAATAATTATTAAAAAGTAATATCTTTAATAACAACAAGAACAATGATACAGACAACAAAGATATAAATGATGACAGGCTTAGATTACTCGCTAATTTTATTATCAGGCTTATTTTGAAAAAGTAATAATAAAGAACCTAAGAAACTTAATCAAGCAATGATTTGAAAACACAGTAAAGCAATAAAAGCACACTATATGAGTGGCAAATATAGCGTAGGAATAATGCTGTCTCAAAAGATGACTGTTTAGTTGCATTGCAATGCTGCAGGAATAGAACAAGAGATAAGGGAAGTAAATGTGTATTTTCGTTACAGAAATAAATACATATGTGTTTTGTTGATAATATCTTGGCTTTATTGCATGCGAGGGATAATAATCAGAATAAAATGCAAGATCGTTTTAAAGATAATAATCAGATACGCTGGACGTAACATTATCGTTAACAATAACTAGCCAGTTGCAAGCCCAAATTCTGCAACAATCCAGAACACCGAACCTAGTATTAAGTAGACACTGGCTCGGGCTCAGTAATAACATTGGCGAGAAAGGTTGGTATTTTTCAAGAATATTGAATGGAAATTTGGACTGCAGTATTGGCAGAAGGACTGACACAGAGTTACAGGAGATTGGCTGGAATGTTGTTAAGGCAGTGACCATTGCTGACCGAGGCAAAAATGGTGGAAATCGGCTTCAACATTTATTAAAATTTATTTGCCGTTCTGACTTCAGCAATAACGTAGGGATACTTTTTTCTTTTTCTTTTTTTCCCCCTCTCTCTCACTTTTTTTTCTTTTTTTTTTCCCTCTCTCTCACTTTTTCTTTTCTTTTCTTTTTTTACATGCTTGAATTGGAAAGCTATTATTGACAAGTTTCAGTGATTACTGTGGCATTAGTTTCCCATTGGCTCTTGTACCATCATTATTGTCTTATCCAAAAGCCATAAAGCTCGTAACTCGTAGGAATGCTGATACGGGCTCTCGCGCTACGAGGCTTTAACTTCCTCTACAGTTTTTTTTTTTTTCAATAGATGATCCATATTCATTTATATATATATATATATATATATATATATATATTTATATATTTTATATTTATATATTTTTTTTTTTTTCTATTTTTTTTTTTTTTTTTTTTTTGCTGCTGTTGTTATCCACCCATTTCATTCCTTGTTGACGTCTCCATTTTTTCGCTGGATCCGTCCCTCCTATGATAACTTTTGCAACTCTCCCCCCTTTTTTTTCTTAACAACGTGTCCAAGCCAGTGTAACTTTCTTTTCTTGAATTCTGTCAGTGCATTTCCCAAAATCTCCAATTTCTTTTATTTTGACATGATGGCTTGTCTGATGTGGGGGGCAGCGTGGGGGGGGGGGGCGCACGGTATTCTCTGTGGTCTACAGTAGCAATGGTATTCAAAGGTCTCTAATCTAAGTTCTAGTTTTTTACTCACTGTCCATGATTAGGAAAATAGATTAATGATAATGACATAAAGAGCTTTGAGTTCGACAGACGTCAGTTCGATTTTTTAAAATCTTGTTTTACCTATGTTTCTTTTGGCTTGCCATATCCTTTTTTTTTTTTTTTTTTTTTTTTGATCGAAACTATTATTTCACATGTAAACTTTACAGAAAAAGAAAGAGTATGTTTCATTTTTTAATTGATTTGTTATATATATTTGGCTATTTCATATACTCATTACCATTATCAATAATATTATCAAGGGCATTCATACCCATCGTACAGGATGAATTAAATATAAAACTGCTCTCTCAAATTCCCAAGACTTTCAAATTTTCAGGGAAAAAATTACAACAGTGTGCTATACAGGAAACGTGTAGTGTACTTACCATTGAGGACATGTAAAGTGACACTGGTGGCGTTGTGGTTGGAGGGCACGCAGGTGTACACGCCCGTGTCCTCTACCCTAGCGGACTGAATCAACAGGTGACTTATGGTTGTAGGTCCCTTTTCCACGATCATGGACACGCCTCCTCGGGTGCTGCTGTAGCTGATGTTCTGTGGGGAGAAGGGGGGGGGGGGTGACAACGAGGCACATGGGGGGCAGGTATGTTGTCTATCCATCTGAGTGTCTTCTGTTTTGTTGTTGTGATGGGGGCTTGTATCTGAGAAGGGAGAAGAAGAGGGGAGAGGGAGGAAGGGAGAAGGAGAAGGGGAGAAGAAGAGGGAAGAAGGAGGAAGGGAGAAAGAGAGGGAAGAAGGGAGAAGGGAGAGGGAAGAAGGAGGAGGGGAGAATGAAAGGGAAGAAGAAGAAAGAAGAGGGAAGAAGGAGGGAGGGAGAAGGAGAAGAAGGAGGGAGGGAGGGAGGGAGAAGGAGAAGAAGGAGGGAGGGAGAAGGAAAAGAAGGAGGGAAGGAGAAGGAGAAGAAGGAGGGAGGGAGGGAGAAGGAGAAGGAGAAGAAGGAGGGAGGGAGGGAGAAGGAGAAGAAGGAGGGAGGGAGGGGGAAAGAGAAGGAGAAGAAGGAGGGAGGGAGGGAGAAGAAGAAAAGGGAGGGAGGGAGGGAGAAGGAGAAGAAGGAGGGAGGGAGGGAGGGAGAAGGAGAAGAAGGAGGGAGGGAGAAGGAGAAGGAGAAGAAGGAAGGAGGGAGGGAGAAGGAGAAGAAGGAGGGAGGGAGGGAGGGAGAAGGAGAAGGAGAAGAAGGAGGGAGGGAGGGAGAAGGAGAAGAAGAAGGAGGGAGAGAGGGAGGGAGAAGGAGAAGGAGAAGAAGGAGGGAGGGAGGGAGGGAGAAGGAGAAGGAGAAGAAGGAGGGAGGGAGGGAGAAGGAGAAGAAGGAGGGAGGGAGGGAGGGAGGGAGAAGGAGAAGGAGAAGAAGGAGGGAGGGAGGGAGGGAGAAGGAGAAGAAGGAGGGAGGGAGAAGGAGAAGAAGGAGGGAGGGAGGGAGAAGGAGAAGGAGAAGAAAGAGGGAGGGAGGGAGAAGGAGAAGAAGGAGGGAGGGAGGGAGAGGGAGAAGGAGAAGAAGGAGGGAGGGAGGGAGGGAGAAGGAGAAGGAGAAGAAGGAGGGAGGGAGGGAGAAGGAGAAGAAGGAGGGAGGGGAGAAGGAGAAAAAGAGGGAAGAAGGAGGAGGGAGAAGTAGAGGAAAGAGGGAGGAGGGAAGATAGAGGAGTGGAGAGGGAAGAACGGAAAAGGATAAGGGGAGAAGAAGAGGGAAGAAGGAGGAAGGGAGAAAGAGAGGGAAGAAGGAGAAAGAAGAGGGAGGAAGAGAAGGAGATGAAGAGAGGAGGGATATAGAGGAGGAGAAAGGGAAGTGAGGGCGAGAGAAGGAGAAGGGAGAAGAATGGGAAGAAGAGGAAGGCGAGAAAGAGAAGGGAATAAGGAGATAGAAGGAGGGATGGAGGAGAAGGAAGAAGGAGAAGAAAA
>NW_028234421.1:22431040-22433540 GCF_977035675.1 Penaeus japonicus | reverse complement strand
ATAATGATATTGATAATGGTGATAATAACATCAATGACAATGAAAAGGATAATCATAATAGTTAATGATGACAATAATGATAACAATAGTTATAACAATATTGGTAATAAAAATGATACTGATAATGATAATAAAATGATAACAATAGTAAAATATAATGCTAGTAAAATTGATGATGATAATGGTATATGATGATATGGATAGTGATAAAGATGATGATAGTGATGACTATAATGACGATAGTGATGATGAGGATTATGGTAGCAATGATAATAATAATGATGATTATGGTAGCGATGATAATAATAATGACAATAAAGATAGTATCAAAGATGATTATGATAATGACAATATCAATAATGACAATACCGACAAAGACAAAGAGGAGGAGGCAAAACAAAGCTAAAATAACGATCCTTCTGCCTCTCCAGTGAAGAAGCTCTTCCATCCTCCGACATAAGGACTTAGATCCTATCACACGCAAACACAAGACGACTTGAACCCCCCCTCCCCCTCTCCGTCCCCCCTCCTTTGCTCATCTCAGATCGAGCGCTGAATCAAATCTCAGAACTGATTCTAGGCAAGAGGTTCAATCTTAATTAAATCTAGGAGTTATTTGCCCTCGGGGGAGCGAGATCGTATGACAAGCGGAGCCGGTCTGACACGAGGTGATCGTTCCTGTCATATTATCGGGGAGTCGCGATCAGACAATAGGCCTGATTAAAGCAGGAGATGTGCTTGCAACGGAAGTGACAATCGGACTGATTAAGCAGACGTGATGTGATTTGGTAGGTGCTTGCGAAGGAGGGATTTCTGGTTCTCGTTTTTATATCACTTTGTTAGTTGTGAGGGCATTGTGTTGTACTTTTTTGTTAGATGTAATTGATCGGGTTTCACATTTGGTGAGGGACGATAGAGTGTGTGTGAGTGTGTGTGTGTGTGTTTGTGTGTGTGTATGTATGTGTTTGTGTGTATGTGTTTGTGTTTGTGCGTGTGTGTATCTATATGTTTGTGTATCTGTGCGCGTGTAGGTATGTATGTGTTTGTGTTTATGTGTGTATTTGTGCGTATGTGTATATGTATGTGTGTGCATCTGTGTGTGTGTGTGTATCTGTATGTGTGTCTCTGTATATGTATATGTATCTGTATGCATAAGCCCGCATGAAAACAAAACTAAGAAAAAGAGAGACTCAATAGAAGATAATTCTCTCTTCTCACGCACAGACAATCCAAAGCAATATTAATAACAATATATCACTTTCACTGTTTTCTTTCCTTCAAACAGAGCCTCCCGCTAAAGCCTCTGTCCATCACTGTTGTTTCTATCTTTGTTTTAAGTAATGACTCTCTGTTTTTTTTTTTTTTTTTTTTTTTTCCTGTGGCTGTTCGAAATGCTCAGCCGACCGTGATGATGTTCTCTTAAACATACCCACTAGAGGGAGTGCATTGTAGACGCTCTGCTATAAAGGGAGAGAGTGAGAGAGAGAGAGAGAGAGAGAGAGAGAGAGAGAGAGAGAGAGAGAGAGAGAGAGAGAGAGAGAGAGAGAGAGAGAGGGGGGGGGAGGGAGGGAGATGAATAGATAGATAGATGGGTGGATGGATAGGTAGATAGATAGATAAAGAGAACGAGAGAGAGAGACAATAAGAGAGAGAAAGAGAGAGAGAGAGAAAGAGAAAGAAAGAGAGAGAGAGAGAGAGAGAGAGAGAGAGAGAGAGAGAGAGAGAGAGAGAGAGAGAGAGAGAGAGAGAGAGAGAGAGAGAGAGAGAGAGAGAAAGAAGGAGAAAGGGATAGAGAGAGAAAGAGAAAGAGAGAGAGAAAGACAAACACACACACACACACACACATACACAGATTGAGAGAGAGAGAGAGAGAGAGAGAGAGAGAGAGAGAGAGAGAGAGAGAGAGAGAGAGAGAGAGAGAGAGAGAGAGAGAGAGAGAGAAGGAGAAAGAGATAGAGAGAGAAAGAGAAAGAGAGAGAGAAAGACAAACACACATACACACACACACATACACAGATTGAGAGAGAGAGAGAGAGAGAGAGAGAGAACGAGAGAGAGAGAGAGAATAAGAGAGAAAAAGAAAGAGAACGAGAGAGAGTGTATAAGAGAGAAAGAGAAAGAGAGACAAAGAGAAAGAGAATAAGAGAGAAAAAGAGAGAGAACGAGAGAGAGTGTATAAGAGAGAAAGAGAGAAAGACAGACAGACAGACAGACTGACAGAGACAGAGACAGGCAGACCAAGTATAATATTGAAAATTAACTTAAAATTAAGATACACAGTGAGACAAAAACACAGAAACAGACACCCAGGAAAGCACACAAAGAAAAAAGGTAAAGAGTAAAAGCGAAAGAGACAGAGAATGCAAGGCAGTCAGTCAAGCGAATATAAGGACCGAAAGGTGACATGGAAAGAAGAGAACAAAAGAAAGGCACACCGTAAACAAAGACAAAAAGGAAGAACGGGTAAAGGACACACCGGGCACGGACAAGGAAACAAGAA
>NW_028234421.1:22426040-22428540 GCF_977035675.1 Penaeus japonicus | reverse complement strand
GGAGGATGGCTTCTTTTTAAAGCGGAGGTTTGAAGACAATTGGCACTCGCTGCTGTGAGCGCCGCCCTCGAGGGACAGTGCCAGATTTTGGTTATGTTCTTGGGTTGGAGGGTGGCGAGGGGGAGGAGGGAGGGGGGGCGTGCTTGTAGGAAGGACATGGGTGGAGGGGAGGGGGAGGGGAGGGCGTGCTTGTAGGAAGGACATGGGGGGGGGGGGCGGGGGGAGGAAAAGGCGTGCTTGTGGGAAGGACATGGGTGGGAGGGGGGAGGAAAAGGCGTGCTTGTGGGAAGGACATGGGGGTGAGGGGGGAGGGGAGGGCGTGCTTGTAGGAAGGACATTGGGGGGAGGGGGGAGGAGAGGGCGTGCTTGTAGAAAGGACATTGGGGGGAGGGGGGAGGGGAGGGCGTGCTTGTAGGAAGGACATTGGGGGGAGGGGGTAGGAGAGGGCGTGCTTGTAGGAAGGACTTGGGGGGGAGGAGGAGGAGAGGGCGTGCTTGTGGGAAGGACATGGGTGGGGGGGAGGGGGGGGAGAGGGCGTGCTTGTAGGAAGGACATGGGGGGGGGGGGGGGGGGGGGGGAGGGCGTGCTTGTAGGAAGGACATGGGTGGGAGGAGGGAGGGGAGGGCATGCTTGTAGGAAGGGCATGGGTGGGGGGGAAGGGGAGGGGAGGGCGTGCTTGTAGGAAGGGCATGGGGGAGGGGAGGTGCTTGTAGGAAGGGCATGGGGGAGGGGGTAGGAGAAGGCGTGCTTGTAGGAAGGACATGGGGGGGGAGGGGGAGGGGAGGGCGTGCTTGTAGAAAGGACATGGGAAGGGGGGGTAGGATATATGGGGGGAGTGGGAGAGGCATGCTTGTGGGAAGGGAATGGGGAAGGGAGGTTCGTGCTTGGTGGGAGGGTGATGGTTGGGGTGTGGGTGTGGGGGGGGGGGCATTTTTTTTAGGAGGGGGGGGGGGGGGGGGGAATCAAGTTTAGTAGGTAAAGTATCAGGTGAGCTTTAGGATCTTTGGCTCCCTGTGTGTATGAACCGCCATGTCTTTGTCTTTAGAATGCAAATGTGCTCTCACACAGATAATATATATATGTATGTATATATATATATATATATATATATATATATATATATATGTATATATATATGCATATATATGTATATATATATATATATACATATATATATATATATATATACATATATATAAACACACACACACGCACACACACACACACACACGCACACACACACACACGCACATACATATACACACACGCACACACAACACACACAAACAGACACACACACATATATATATATATATATATATGTATATATATGTATATATATATATATATATATATAACAATCCTCAGTTTGAAAGACAGTATAACTCCTTAAGTAATAATTTTATTTTTGAAAATAACATAATACTGTATCTTAGCTTTTAATGGCAGTAGATTCGATATTATCTATATAAAAGAAAACTCATTTCCAAAACAGTAAATAACGAAAAATAACAGAGATTTTTGCATCCGAATCCAAGCAACAAAGAGCTCACTAATTGAACTTGGGCTTAATGATGATAAAAATACATTGCATTACGAAGCGACTTTTTATCACCAGCGACTTAAAAAAGACTGCACTGACTGCAATATTGCTTTGTTAATAATTTCCAAGGATTGCTTTTCAAAGAATTCGTAATTCATAGCTCTCGAATACTCCCTTCAGAAGATTATCTATTTTATCTCAAGTCATTCAGATTCAATATTAGTCTTCGCTGTATCAACATGTGTACACATGAATACATAAATAGAATCAAACATCTTAAATTCTAATTATCCACATGTGAAATCAACAAAAGTAAGATCGTAAACACAAAGGCACGCCCACACACATCCAGAAACACACACACACGCACATATACACATACTAACACACACACACACACACACGATTCTAATCATCCACATATGAAATCAACAAAAGCAAGATCGGACACACAAAGGCACACCCACACATACATCCAGAAACACACACACACACACGCACATACACACACTAATACACACACACGATAGACACACACATAAGCACATACACGAGTGCATAGATCAGACGCGGACGATATTTCAACCCGCGCTTTTGCAGCGGCGATGTACGATAACGTTCATCGCTTTATCTCACCTAACGAGAATTTCTCACAGCTAAGCACCTTCAAGGTGACTGACGAGCCGATACGACGGCTTGGAGGTGAGCTACGGCGACGAAGGGAGGGAAAGAGGAAAAGCTTCGTCAAGTCCTGGTCCGTGCCCCCCAGTGTTCACGACCCCCCACCCTCCCGACCCCAGTGTTCCCAACCCCTCCACCCACCCACCCACCTACCCCACCCCCAGTTTTCCCCCCTTAACCCCCAACCTCGACCCCAACCCACCCCCAGTGTCCCCGAGGTGTCACCACAGGGTAACGTTAGGGCTGAAATACCCTGTTGGATGATGCCTCTTGCCG
>NW_028234421.1:22418540-22421040 GCF_977035675.1 Penaeus japonicus | reverse complement strand
AATAGAAGGAAGTTTGATAAAAGACAGGAAAGATAATCGCCAAACTTCTCAAATTGTCAAAAATTAGAGAGAGATTTAATCAACATTTGCTTCTTCGACCTCCACCCTTTAACAACAAAATCCTCAGCTAATCTTTCTTTCACCATTATTGATCACAAATATTTAATGTAAAATTTCTTATTCGCCCAGTAAAGAAGAGAGAGAGAGAGAGAGAGAGAGAGAGAGAGAGAGAGAGAGAGAGAGAGAGAGAGAGAGAGAGAGAGAGAGAGAGAGAGAGAGAAGAGAGAGAGAGAGAGAGAGAGAGAGAGAAAGAGAGAGAGAGAGAGAGAGAGAGAGAGAGAGAGAGAGAGAGAGAGAGAGAGAGAGAGGAGAGAGAGAAGGGAAGGAGAGGGGAGAGGGAGAGGAGAGAGAGAGAGAGAGAGAGAGAGAGAGAGAGAGAGAGAGAGAGAGAGAGAGAGAGAGAGAGAGAGAGAGAGAGGGAGGAAAATGCTGTTTACTTTAACCAAAACATCTCTCACATTAAGCGGTTTTATATAGACGTTACTAATCCCCTTCTTCCTCCATGTTTTTCTCCCCTCATTCAGTAACCATTTCATTTACATGTCCTCGATCTCATGTGATAAATTTTGTTTCATGAAATTCCATGAGGCCACAAAATTCACTTCGGGGTTGGTGAAGGGGGTCGGGAGAAGGGGTTAGGGGATGGGGCCTCAACCCTCCCCTTCCCTTAACACCTCCTCACCCAAAAATCCCTTCATTGCAATACTATGTCAGTGTTATAAAGTTGATGGAAATGATTGAATATGTACTAACATGAGATCACTGTTATTTTTTCCCGTTGATTGTAGGCTTAGCTATAACAACAAACCTCATTATGAATAATAAGTTTTAGAATTTCCTATAATGTATTTTATCTCTTCATTCTTCTTTTTTTTTTAAATCTTTTCCTCCGTTGGTTGATTTTACTTCCACATTATTCCACGCTCCCTCGACTTATCTTAGTCCAAATTGAAATATCTTAAAGCCAACGCAGGTTCGTATCCTTTTTCATTTTGCTTCGAATCCTTTTGGAAAATGATCCATGTACTAAATTTGTCTTTTGTCCGAGTCTCCCCTTCTCCTTCTTTATTCTGATCTTTGTACTTTCCAAAAGCTAGAGATCTCCTTCCTTGTTCTACCCTTTTCCCCTCTTCGTGAACAAAGTCATTTACAATTGACTGACTAATGTTCCTTTCTTGATTTTCTGTTAATCACTGTCTCTTTTCATTTGCTTGTAATTAATTTAATTAATCACTCGGGAGATCCAATTATACATTTTATGAATCTGCACACTTTTTTTTTTTTTTTTTTTTTTGTAATTATAACTTTTATTCTTGATCTAATTACTTTTTATTGTATTATCATTAGAATACTTGTTGTCATTCCTATTATCATCATTATTGTTACTTGTTTTTGCATCTTTGTTTTTCTTTTCTTTATTTATTTTGTGGGGGAGGGAGGGAGGCCAGTGATCAACGTTTTACGCAATTCCATTACATAAAAATACACAGTGATATGATAAGCTTAGTGTTAGAACCTAAAAAAAAAAAAAAAAAAAAAAAAATCACACCAACTTGGCTCCTCTAATCCACTAGCTTCCTCCCTATCCCCCAGGTCCTTCAACAGAGAGCCCTTCCCCCTTTTCCCCTCGTTATACTTGGGGGCGATCTCCCCTTGAAATCGCCATGCACGCAGAGCCTCCCATTCCCCTCGTTCCCGATTCCTCTTCCGTAATCTCGTGCCAATTTCCCTCTCCCCTATTACAGCGATTCCTTCTTTCCTTCTCCCTCGCACTCCAGTCCGTTTTCTCCTTCTGCCTTAAGCCGCGATGGTCCGGGGAAGCTCTCTGGCTGTCCATTTGCCTGACGAAGAATACTATTAATATTCTTTGCCTATTAGCCAGTTCACTTCTTCTCTGTTATTTATATTTTTGTGCGTCTACTGCATGTATGGTTGTGTGATGTATGTAAGAATTCTGGTGGTATGCCTTCGTCTTGTAAGAATTTGGCATGAGGGGGGTTCTGTGTATGTGATTTATAACTACCGGTAAATGTTTGTGCTTTATACGAACTAGCGAGTGAGTCTTATAACAACTACAGTATATCTGTGCTATATAAAACTTCCCACACGTCTGTATCATGTGTATATATGCAGGTATGATATAAGTGCCTGCATGCAGTACATATTACCGTGACACATACTAAGAACTGCGCATTCGCCTGACCTTTTGACATCAAAGCTAGAAAAAAAGGAAAGTTGAAAGCAAAGTTCGGAAACTTGAAAATGAGATCAAATGGCGCAGCTGGGACCGTCTTTACACTCTTTGATACCTCTTCTGCTGCTACGGGAGTCTTTGATCAATTAATGAGCCTCCTTCGGGCGTCAGCGGGGAGGAAGGAGTGTACGCATGGGGGAGATGAATGAGAAGGAAATCATGGCACCAGGGAGGAGGATCTTGATG
>NW_028234421.1:22376040-22378540 GCF_977035675.1 Penaeus japonicus | reverse complement strand
AGTATAAAAAAAAAACAAGTGTAAGATTGCAATTTTGTTAAAGAACCGCCCTTTTCTCCTTCATAAATACGACCATAATGAGCAACGAAATCCAACTGAACTTGCATACAGCGTCTCTCACAGCAGAACCATGCAACAGCTCCCACCTGCGTTCAACTAATCTAATAACGCCTTCGACAGCGCTGACTTAATCTCCCACGGGACACCAAAGCGATACCAGCTGCTCAACAATAGCTGTCGAACAATATCCTGGGCTAATGCTATCAAATTAATGCTGGCGGAGTAGCATGATCCTCCCTCCTCAGGTGTATCTTGTGGATACAGAATGAGATGCTTTTCGTGGCCGATCGTCTTGGCGTGCCAGACACTTGGCTTGTGTCGATGTATGGCGCTGTATTGATTAATTGTGGTGACGGTTGAAGTACTGCTGATAATGGTGAATGATGGTGATGATCATTTTACAGAAGAAAAAATATAATGATGATGATGATAATGATAATAATGTCAATGATGATAATGACGAAAATGACAATGATGATAATGGCTATTCTAGTAAGAATGATGGTAATGACCAGAAAGAAGAATATGCAGACCTTAACCGATTCCATGAAATCCGATGTCAAAATATGTCAAAACCAAGACTAGGAAAGAATATGAATTTCCTGAGAGGCCCATTTCCTTTAATGAATAGCATTGTTAATGAATCCCCTAAATGAATTCTAATTCAGTGACCATGGCCAACTCACTCCTAAATTTCATCACGAGAGAAAGAGAGGAGAAGAGAGAGAGAGAGAGAGAGAGAGAGAGAGAGAGAGAGAGAGAGAGAGAGAGAGAGAGAGAGAGAGAGAGAGAGAGAGAGAGAGAGAGAGAGAATTAAAAATGGAGTACCTCTTGACAGAAATCGGAGCAATACTTTAAGTGTTGTATTCAGCACCTCTGTAGTTCATGCTTACGTTAAAGAGCATTGCACGGAGGCGATGATGTAGCCTAGTGAGGGTCAGCAATGCAGAAGCTAAAATATCAGTGTCACTTTTCAGTTTTTATCGTCCTCATCAAACAGAATACAAATAAATAGAGAAATGAATAATGAATGGGGATAATCTTAGTTACATTATCTGTTTTAAACACACGTCATCCTCAAACAGTTCTCTAGGATATAACATTTCTTCATAATTCCGTTGCAAAAGAGAGAATTTATTCACATTTGAAGAGGGCGCTCTGTAAAATATTTTTTTTAGTCTACGCTACTATCTTTTATGCATGGGAACTCCTACACAATATTCACTGAGGAAGTAACACATAACCTTTGCAAATTATTCACGCTATGCGACTAAAATTTAGCATTCTCTCTTTTTCTCTTCTCACTTTTATCTTTTTCTTACATATTCACATATTTTTTCCCCCCCGGGAGATTCTTCTTTTTTCTTCTTCTTTCGCGACTGTAAAACGAAAAAGAAGACATGTGAGCGTCAGAGGGAAAATAGATTTATTTTTAAGATGAAGTCATCGAGCCCAGGAAAGGAGGCTGGCGAAGAGTCCAGTGACGACGAGGAGGAGGAATACAGTCTTGGCGGAAAGGACGTGCGGGCGTGGTAGAGAGGTGATGCTTGTGATCGGCTGCGTGTAAAGTTAGGGTGAGGATTAGGTTTAGAAGGGAGGATAATGTTCAGGAAAGCAAAGGGAGTTCAGATGAATGATGGATATAGGCTGTTCCATAATGGGAGTCTTCTCTCCCTCTACCTCTACCTCTTACTCTCTCTTTATCTCTCTCTCTCTCTCTCTCTCTCTCTCTCTCTCTCTCTCTCTCTCTCTGTCTTTCCCCATCTCTCTATTTCCATTTCCCCTCTCGTTCTCTATTTCTATCATTCTCTCTTTCTCTCTCTCTCTCTCTGTCTTTCCCCATCTCTCTATTTCCATTTCCCCTCTCGTTCTCTATTTCTATCATTCTCTCTTTCTCTCTCTCTCTCTCTCTCTCTCTCTCTCTCTCTCTCTCTCTCTCTCTCTCTCTCTCTCTCTCTCTCTCTCTCTCTCTCTGTCTGTCTTTCCCCATCTCTCTATTTCCATTTCCCCTCTCGTTCTCTATTTCTATCATTCTCTCTCTCTCTCTCTCTCTCTCTTTCTCTCTCTCTCGGTTTGTATGGCGTCATAGACACACACACACACACACACACACACACACATTGATTTTGATATATTTGAAAAAGTCTGATATATTTACATCAGAACAAACCGCTGCAACTGCAGTTTTAAAAAGTCGCAGAAGAAGATAATAATTTGCACATATTGCAATGCTATTTCTTATGTGACTTCGAGCACAGGTTTACCAATAACTCAAGAACTTCAGATTATCAATTTATCAATGTGTTATAAGAATAAACCCAATATCATCAGAACAGAAAACATTTAGTAATCAGTGTGATAAAAAAAAAATGTAACCAAAGAAGATGAAACAACGACTAATTTGATATTATAACTCAACAATTATAAAAAGAAGAAGGAG
>NW_028234421.1:22356040-22358540 GCF_977035675.1 Penaeus japonicus | reverse complement strand
GCTTCGATATCTTATTAAGAAGAAATAAAAGTGTTTATGTTCGTATATCAGTTTTTGATGTTAGTGCGTAAGAGATTAGATAATAGTTAAATGATAATTAGTACTTCGTTACTGTATTGTTTTCACGCATCATACCTATGAGAGTAATGATGATGATGATGATGATGATGAGGAGGAGGAGGAGGAGGAAGAGAAGGAGGATTATGATGATGATGATAATGAGTATGAGGATGATACAGTGATAACAATGATAATGAAAATAACAGTAACATAGTGATACTGATGATAATAATGATAATGAAATTAACAATATCAATAACATTAATGGCAGCGATTATAATATCAATTGTGATAATCATAACAATAAAAGATATGATAATAATGACAAGAATAACAATGATAATAATGATAATGGTAATAATGCGCCAATGATAAAAGATTATGATAATGAGGATAGTAATTATGACAATGATAATGATAAGCATAAAAGTAATAATATTTATAATAATAATGACAATGATGATAATTGCAATAACAATTATCACAATAATAAAAATTATAATAAAGAGTATGATAACAATGATAGTAATAATCATGTTAAAGATGATAATAATATCATGATAATATTGATAATGATAATGATAACAATAATAATTATGATAAGTATGATTATGATGATAATGATAAAAATCATAACGATAGGAATGATAATACTGATAATAACAATGATAGTAATGATAAAAAATATAATGATAATAATGATAAAAATGACAATGATAGTAATGATAATAATGATAATAATGATTAACAAACTAAAGAATAAAGACAAGAGTAACAAATTCAATAAAAAAACTACCTTTTTTTCATTTCTTTTCACTGAAAATATTGATGCAACAAATGGCGGACGGTCCAGAGTGGCAGCGTCGCTCGTGCAAATTTTATCAAACTTAAGTTCTATATTCTTCGCAGAAAAGGAAAGGTTGCAAAAAGTGTGTGTGTGCTTTTACGTAAGGGCGCACCATTTCACATACGCGAGCTTAAGTATGTCTGTATAAGCGCACTATTTGAGGATATGAAAATATATAGATATATATAAAAATGAATATGATTATGAATAACAATCATTACGATAATAAGAATGCCAATGATTCTAGTGATAATTCGCAATGGAAGAGTTTATGTAATTCAACAACTATGATAAAAAACAATGATATATATTGATAAGTATTATACTGTACCAATAACAAAAATACAAATGGAATTCATAATTATGATAATCGTGTTGTTGTATTTTTCATAACCATCATCCTTATCATCGTTATTACTTTCATTATTATCATAATTATTGCAATTACCATCATCATTACCATCATTATCATTATTACTATTATTATCATATTATGATTATTTGTATCGCTTTTGGTGATATCATTATTATATATATTATCATCACTATTGCATATCATATAATTTAGTTATCTTAATTATGGTAGCGCCTTTACTGATATCTTAATCCAGACTTGATCCTTAATCAAACGACTAATTAGATGATCAATGTTTTATAGAACATTTATAGATCGAAATATAAGCTTTAAAATCATTAGATATTATCATTGCTTGACCCATCGCCATAAAAATATATATGCTATGAAGACTATTATGTCACTCGTGAGTACTTTGTAAAAGTAGACTATATTCTTAGAACTGAGTAATACACACAGTTTTCTAAAAGGTTATTTTCGAAATATCTTAGGTAAATAATAGCAAATCAGGGAGAGGTGACTGTTTATACAATCATAACCGAGCGCATTAAACTGAAAACAAATATTAAATGTTTACACCAAAACCGGTTTTCACAGGACTGGACGGCAACAGAGCTACAACTATCATTAATGGTATTCTAAATGAGGACATATATTCACCATAAAATCCTCAAATGACTGGATCCATATTTCCGTTCTGTTTATGTGTGTGGATGAGAGTTACACGGTCGAAGGAGTACAGTGCATGGAGAGATGGCGAGAGGAAATACGTAAAACAGAGATTCAATTAAATTTACTTTTTTTGTACATTTTATCATGTATCTATTTAGGTATTCTTCCCTGAAAAAAAGAAAAGAGAGAATTGATAAAATAAAATAAATAGATATATCACATTACTGCACTAAACAGCTGGGTAATGCTTGTGTACCCTACTCAGGAAACATTTGCGTGCATTATTATTATTATTATTTTTTTTTTTTGCACTACTACATTTCTTTGGTCATACACAGCCAAACATACAAACGTAGAATAGTACAGAAAACAAGCCAAGCCATATTATAACACAGTAAGACGTTAGTTATGATAGGGATCAGATATACGGATATATATGGATATCTGTGATAACGAGGATGATACTGGAATGTCTAATATTGTCAATGATGATAAAAGAGTTAATTCAATGATACAAGAATATTACAACATCAACAACAATCACAACAATAACAATAACAACAATA
>NW_028234421.1:22313540-22316040 GCF_977035675.1 Penaeus japonicus | reverse complement strand
CAGGATGACTACCTTCTGTACAGCTTCCTGAAACATAATCTTCAAATTTAATTTAGTGTGTCGGTTCCGGGTCGTTACAATTTCGGAATATGTCCAGGAGGTTATCTATTCATCATCATCATAATCATCATTATCATCATCATCATCTTCTTCGTCATCATCATTATCATCATTATCATCGCCATCATAATTATCATTATCGTCGTCGTCGTAATCATCATCGTCATCATCATCATCACCATCACATCATTATCATCATCAGCATCATCATCATCATCATCATCACCTACATCTTTTTATTCATGTGTTTATTTATGATCGTGTGTGGGCTTTGTAACTCTGTTGTAGATTTAGTAAACTTTATTGTTGTTGGTAATAATGTTGTTGTTTTTATTGTCATGAGTATCATCATCGATTATTATCAGCATTATTATCATTGTTATCATAATCATTATTGTTACTATTATCATCATCATGATCAAATTATGATCATTATTATTATTATTATTATTATTATTGATATCATTACTATAGTCATTATTATCCTCATCATAATTGTTTTTATTATCTCCATGATCTTTATCATTATAATCATTATCTTGATAGTTATTATCTTGATAGTTATTATCATAATCGTTATCGTTATTATTACTATCATCATTATCATCATAATCATTATCATTATTCTTATTTCTTTTATCAATAATATCATCATTGTTATTATCATTTTATGATCATTTTAATTATTGATATTATCATCACACTGATCATCATGAGTACTTTGAATGTTATTGTCATCGTTATTATTTTGTAATCATTATTGTTATCATTATCATTATTATCATTTTCATTATTGTAATTCTTACTATCTTCATTATTACTATTATTAACACTATCATCATCATTATTTTTCATTATCATTATTCGTCTTATTACTATCATTATTATCATTACTATTTTCATAATTATCATCATTGTTACTCTTATCACTGTCGTCATTTTTTCTTTTTATTATCATAATCATTACTATCATTATCTTTACCACTATAATTATTATCATTTTTATTACACATACTATTATTGATGACTATATCATCGTCATTACCATCATTATCAATATTACTACTATCATTGTTGTCGTTATTCTCCTTTATCATCAATATTATAATGATTATTACAATAATAACCATCACCACATCATAATCATCATTCTCATCATCATCACCATCATCATAACCATCAACCCTTATTATTCACAAACCATTTCATCTTACTGACCCCCCCCCCTCCCTTTTCCACCTCCCTAAAAAAATATTAAAATAAGGATAAGTCCCCCCTCCCCCCTCCCCCGTACGCTAATTATGTAAGGAGCGAATGAGAATTAGAATAAGGTTAATTAACCCCACTGGAGACATCCTTCAACGCTAAAGGTCGGATCCTTGTTGTCTCTGTGGATTTAGGTCAGATCACGACTTGTTTGCTTTAAGGAAAACAGTGGGTGTAATTATTAAGGTTTCTTTATTTTATTTTTTTTAAGACTAAGCTGTTTTAAATCCATTAAAGGCTTTGTTCTTATGTGTATATATATATATATATATATATATATATATATATATATATATATATATATATATATATATATATATATATATATATATGTATATATATATACATATATGTACATATGATTGTTTTATATATTTTGATATCTGCTAAGGATTCCATATTGTACAAATTGAAGATTAATTGATTGATTGGTAGATGGCCAAATAGATAGAGAGATAGAAAGACAGATAGATAGATACACAGAACAGACAAACAGGAATACATAAATACATGCAGACAGACAGATAAACAAACAGACAGGCAAAAAGATAAATTGATAGATTGATAGATAGAAGAACAGACAGAAAGACGGCCGGAGAGAGAACGAGAGAGACGATGAGGGTACGTGAGAGAGAGAGAGAGAGAGAGAGAGAGAGAGAGAGAGAGAGAGAGAGAGAGAGAGAGAGAGAGAGAGAGAGAGAGAGAGAGAGAGAGAGAGGAAAAAAGAGAGAGAGAGAGTGAGATAGAGTAGTTAGATTAAACAAACGACGAAACAGAGTCAAACAAAAATACAAAGCTAAGGAAAGCAGCCAGCAGCCATAGATATATCTCACACACCCACTACCTCTTTCACTTTACTCAAGTATATCGAGATCTCACTGTGTCCAAGCCATGTGTCCAACAACCAGCTCCGTTTGTCCGTTGTGTCCATTGGCATTATTAATCCGGTCGTGTTTCTCTACCGCCGGAACACGCCCCTCTGGTGTGACGTGAAATATAACCTGCGTGGGACGTAAAGTTTCGAAAATTGTATTAGCTTTTTGTCTCTTTTGTGTCGTATCTTTTTTTTTTTTTTTTGTATCCATAACGGGACTAATTAGGTGGACAATGCCTTTTACATGAAGATGGCTTGTCGTTTTATGTGTGCTGAATGCCTTACTTTTATTTGAAAAAC
>NW_028234421.1:22238540-22241040 GCF_977035675.1 Penaeus japonicus | reverse complement strand
TTGTAAGTAATTAAGGTTAAATGCTGTATATTACTTCACGCAGCGAGGTTCTTCAGACAGGCTAACTATTATCTGAAAAAAAATATTTTTTTACGCCCTGTTGGAGCTGCGGCTGACAAAGGTTATTCTAGTAAACTTCCCCTTCCCTGGATGAGAGAAAGAGAGAGAGAAAAAGAGAGACAGAGACAAAGAAAGAGAAAGAAAGAACAAAAAATTGACACAGAAGGAAAAATTATGAAAATAAAAATAGTTTTGTGTATTTCCCTTTTCCCCTTTTAGTCTCTTTTGCTTGTGCGTCCTTTGTTTTTTGTTTTCTTGTTGTTGTTGTTTTTTTATATGAAAGGTTTCTATCTGTCCTGAAGCAATAATCCCAACAGCTTTTGAGACGAGATCTAAGAACGCGCCATTGTCTCTCGATACCTTAAAACATTTTTCTTGAAAATTCTTCAATATCTCTGCTGTCATGGTGGGGCTCTCGAACCAATCTCCCATAAGTACAAAAGTCTTAGAGTAAAAAATATGAATGTGTATATATATATATATATATATATATATATATATATATATATATATATATATATATATAATAATAATAATAATAAAAATGATACAAATGAAGTACAAATGAAAAATGAAAAGAACGAAATGTTTTTTTTCACAACAGCTTGTTTCTTTGACTTTGACTTTGTTACTCTTTTGTCTCCTTTAGCATACTCGTTTCTTTTTTCTTTCTTTCTTTCTTTTTTCTCTTCCTCTCTTTTTTGTAAATCTTCATGTGTTCTCTTTCGTTTTGTTCGCTCGCTTGTTCGGCATGCCTTTGTGTCACGTTTTTTATCGGTATGTCTTTTTTTCTCGATTATTCGTGGTATTTCCTTTTGCCACCTTTTCGTTGACTTGGCTTGTTTATATTTTGAAATATCTCATACTTTATATACATATATATAAATATATATATATATATTTGAATATATATATATATATATATATATATATATATATATATATATATATATATGTGTGTGTGTGTGTGTGTGTGTGTGTGTGTGTGTGTGTGTGTGTGTGTGTGTGTGTGTGTGTGTGTGTGTGTGTGTTGGGTTGTGTGTGTGGGCGCTGGTGTGTGTGTGTGTGTGTGTGTGTTATATATGTGTGTGTATATATATATATATATATATATATAATATATATATATATATATATATATATATATATATATATAATATGTGTGTGTGTGTGTGTGTGTGTGTGTGTGTGTGTGTGTGTGTGTGTGTGTGTATAAACATATATATATATATAATATATATATATATATATATTATATATATATATATATATATATAATGTATATATATATATATATATATATATATATATATATATATATATATATATATATATATACATGTAATATATGTATATATGCATATGTATATATATACATATATATATATATAACATATATATATTTATGTATGTATGTATCGCTGTGATTACATCATTATCAGTATTTCTCATTTTCAATACTTTTCTGCATTGTTCATTCTTTTCTCTCTCTCAATCGCTTCACC
The DNA here is from genome assembly GCF_977035675.1 of Penaeus japonicus. Taxonomy (NCBI): domain Eukaryota; kingdom Metazoa; phylum Arthropoda; class Malacostraca; order Decapoda; family Penaeidae; genus Penaeus; species Penaeus japonicus. Next base: position 22,239,475 of record NW_028234421.1, on the reverse strand, counting down.
GCTTTTTCCATCTCTCTCCCTCCGGACATTTTTGAAAAAGAAGTCTTAGCTTTTATTTGCCAATAACCGCAAATATGCACAGCAAAACCTCTCACAAAATGTCACGGTTGTGGAGCGCCGTAAAACTGGATGTTATTTGCGGGCTGACATAAAGAAAAATAGTTTACCCTCAAACAGGGAAGTAACTTCGGCGATGGAAAACGGGGAGCGTGAAAAAAGAGAAATAGAAAACGAATGAACAAGAAACGAGGGAAGGGGAAGGAGAGAAAGAGGGGAGGAGAGAAGGAGGGAAGGAGGGAAGGATGAAAAACAGGGAGGTGAATGAGAGGGGCCGAGGAGATGAGGAGGGAGAAAGAGTAGAGGGAGAAGACAGAAAGAGAATAGGAGAGGGAGAAGGAAAAGAGAGGAGGAAGAGGAGAGAGAAGAGCGGAGAAACTGGATGCAAAGAGAAGAGGAGAGGAAAAGATGAGGAAAAGAAGAGAGGAGGGAAGGGGAGAAGAAGAAGAGGGAAAGAATGATAAGAAAAATGAGAAGAGGCAGAGACGAGGAAAAATTGCAAGGGAAAGAGAAACAAAAGGAAGCAAACCCTCAAAAAAAAAAAAAAAAAAAAAAAAAAAAAAAATGAGGCGATAGAGTTAGTCTGAGACATGTCCAAATATGCATAAGCAAAATCAACGAAAGGGTAGCGAAAGGAAAGAGCAAGACGGACGAGAAAAAAAGGAAAACCGATAAAAAAGAAACACACACAGAGGAATGCCGAACAGGAAGAAAGAAAGAAAATTCACGCAGATTTACAAATAGGAAGAGAAAAAAAGATAAAGGGGAATGAAATAAGTATGATAAAAGATATGAAAGAATAACAAAGATGAAAGCGAGAAACAAACTGTTGGGAAAAAAAAAATCGATTTATTTTATTTATTTATTTATTTTTTATT
>NW_028234421.1:22231040-22233540 GCF_977035675.1 Penaeus japonicus | reverse complement strand
GCACCGCTTTTATCATCTTTTATGCTGTATATACACATACATACCCGCCCACACACGTGGCTTTATATACCGTGAGTCTCTCTTTGATTATATATGTTCACATAAACAAATGCACACGCATACACACACTCACAAATACACACACTCACAAATACACACACTCACACACACACACAAACACACACATAAACAAACACACACACAAACACACAAACACACACTCAAAACCACACAAACACACTCACAAACAAACACACAGACACACACACACAAACACACACACACACACAGACACACACACAAAGAGAGCATTCGGTATTCCTGTGACATATGCCCAATAACAAATGGCAAACACCTGTCATGGAGGGACTTTTCATAGGCCATGCACGAGGACAGGGGAAGAGGAGGGGAAGAGGAAGGGGAGGAGGAGGGGGGGGGGAGAAGGACAAAGAGAACGCATTCACTCCGGATCGATTCTCTAATATCACTTCCAGATATCAAAAGTTCAGGTATGACTTCGCCAGTTTTGTTGAAAGTTAGAAAAAATGAGAAAATAAAAGTAAAAAAAGGTATTTTATACTGCATTCAGAGAGGAAAGAAGAGATAGGCTGTATGTAGCATATGGAACGCAGTAACTGCTTTGTTCTGTGTTGATGTATTGATACACGGCATTCCTTTGTGCTCAACATACAAACACACATGCGTACATACATGCAAACGTACATTCACTCGTTCATTCATTCATACTTGCATACATATATACATACCTCTTTATATATATATATATATATATATATATATATATATATATATATATATATATATATATATATATATATATATATATATATACATATATATATATATATATGTGTGTGTGTGTGTGTGTGTGTGTGTGTGTGTGTGTGTGTGTGTGTATGTGTGTGTGTGTGTGTGTGTGTGTGTGTGTGTGTGTATACATATACATACATATATGCATACACACATGCATACGTATATGATCGTGTGTGTGTGTGTGTGAATATGTGGGTGTGTGTGTGTGTGTGTGTCTTTGTGTATATGTGTAAAAAGTACATAACACAGTTTAGAATCCAGTCCAAACCCAGCTTCGGTTGTAGGTAATAAGGACATATAGAGTAAACCAATTCCTCCAATCAGTATGTAACATTTGAATCAACATTCCCCCTCGACTAAAACACCTGCTTCAAGATATGATTAAGTTCATTCAAATTCCAACTTTAAACTCATACATATTTACACAGTACACACATACTTGAATGCCGTATCTAAAGCTCAAATCAAAACGTCCTTAGAGGATTACAAAGCGAAACCAAAGAAATATAAATATTGAAGGATGGAGAAAGCTAGGTATAAGTCTTATCGTGATGAAAAAAAAGCAAAACAAAAATCCACAATAAAGATAAAACTATGTAGCAATTTTATATCTACTAAAAAATGAAAAAAAAGGAAAATCAACATGACATAATAGAGATAATATCTCATAGTAACAGTTACTGCACTGACATCAAGGTTTCAACTCTTGTTTTCAGATTCAACATGAAAGATCAACACCAGTCCAACATTGGTCTATTGATCAGTGCAATCTGCCTTATAAGAACCGGCGCTCACTTGTTCCTCAGAGCTTATCGCACGAGCAAATATTTTACTTGGATATTTATTCTTATCAAGCGATCGACAAGAGCCCCATGCCCCCCCCCCCTCACCCCCACCCCCACCCCCTTCCCTCTCTCCCCACAATACAACTCAGTCAGACCCCCGGTTTCTCATGCTGTGCCATATTGGTTCATCTTTTATGGAGAATGGACAAACACCACACTGTCGCCTTCGATTTCTCTTTCTTCTTCTTCTTCTTCTTCTTTATCTTCTGCTTCCTCTTGTTTTTTCTTCTTCTTCCTCTTTTTTTCTTCTTCTTCCTCTTTTTTTCTTCTTCTTCCTCTTTTTTTTTTCTTCTTTTCCTTCTTTTTTCTCCTTCGTCTTCTTTTTCTTCTTATGCTTTATCTTCTGCTTCCTCTTGTTTTTTCTTCTTCTTCCTCTTTTTTTCTTCTTCTTCTTCTTTTCCTTCTTTTTTCTCCTTCGTCTTCTTCTTTTTCTTCCTCTTCTTTTTCTCTTTCTTCTTATTTTCCCTCTTTTTTCCTTCCTCTTCTTTTTCTTTCTCCTCTTCTTCTTCCTCTTCTTCTTCTTTCTCTTCTTCTTTTTTAAGTGAGGCACAAGTGATAGGATAATGAGGATTTTTTTTTTTTTTTTTTTTTTTTAATGATCTTAACTTTCTTTCTTTAAATGTCTTTGAATGGTTATATAGATGAAGAAAAGAAAGCAATTGAATATTATTTCGTGTCATTAATTAAACCATTTCCTTCAGTTATTTCTCTGGCAACTTTCTCCTTATCATTTATTGGTCATTATTAGCTACTTCTTGTACATATACTATCTCTGTCTGGTATGTCCACTACGGAATAAAAAAAAGTGTATATAAAAAGGA
>NW_028234421.1:22171040-22173540 GCF_977035675.1 Penaeus japonicus | reverse complement strand
AAGGCCGTTCATGGATCCCTCTTTCTGTGTTAGACATTTTTTCAGATATTGATTGTTTGGGGCAAATAAAGAGGCATATGAAATGTTTTCTTTTTTTATGAGAAAAGAGACACGAAAAAAATGAGTTGATTCTATTATATCTTTGTCAATTTGGATATGGAAATAAACAAAAACTATATTTCAATGGAGTTATGATTTTTTTTTTTTTTTCTGCCAGAGCATCACTATTAATTTTATCTTTATATCAATCCGTATAAATGTTTATTGTGATCATCCGTTTCCTTTTCTTCTTCCTTTCTAAGCCTAACAAACTAAAAAGGATTAGAAGTCATAACAGAATGGATCATTTTTACACCAACAGTGAAAGACTATCAGTGACAAATAATTAAATAATGACTTCATTTATCGAAAGCTTCAAGCAATTTCACGAGTGTATAAATGAGGATCTAAAATAAAGATATAGAAGCAGTGAGGAACCAGCGTATAAAGAGAGACAGTTCGGGAAAGTACCAAGACGCCGTGAGATTGGCTTTAGCAAGAAACAGCTTGTATAAGCCATATATAATTGCCAAGGAAATAACGTATACTAAGAAACTAAAGCAGAAGTAGGTCATAATCCTTTGTGAAGGTGAGAGCTACTCCTACACATCAGAGAGAAAAAAAACATGAAGATGAAAAATGAAATTGATGATTAGGAGTCAACTACCTTTTTGTAGCAAAAAGGTTGTTCCGAGTGAGAACAACGAACAGCGATATGCTATTCCTCATATCAACAGATTTCGAGGTCTTACTCTCAATTTGATGTAGCATTTCTTGGTCTTTATGTGTACTGTGAATGTAAGTAAGTTCAAAGGGAGCTCAAGGTATTTGATAACATCGAGAAAAACTTTTGAGAAGAGACCAAAGTCTATAACTTCTCTGGGACATCTGGGAAGCATTTTGGATATAAGTGTTAGTAGAGCTTATACGTAAATTAGAAGTATTTGGAATTACAAATATCCATATACGTTGAAAAGGCATAACCTCATTTGTACCAGTGCAAATTTAATCCATACATGAAAACACTTGATACTTGAGACCTTATTACAAAACTGAAAGGTATCATCTTTTTTAAACACGTGTTCTTGTTCTCATTAATATTGATATGTGTACAAATAAACACATGTATGACAGTGTTTCAGCTCAACGTTAGCAACATTTTTTGTAGAATTAGTCCTGTTATATGTAAAGTATTTAATTTAATCTTTTTGTATATGATGATATATTCCCTTTAAGTTTCTGGCAATACACGGGTCATAAAAACCCTTTAGGCAAATGATTATGTTCCAAAATATATCATTGAATTTTCAGTGTGTCACCTCGTTTGGTCCTGTAAGGTTTTGCAACTGAAAATCGTCTATGCCTCCATACATGCGTATGTTTGTTTCTGAGTATCAGTTACTGTGTGTGTGTTTTTAGATATGCAGCATTGTTTATGTTTGTGTATGTGTGCATGTGTGTGCACGTGTGTGTGTGTGTGTGTGCACGTGTGTGTTGTGCGTTAGTGAGTGAGCTATTATGGGTATAATATTTATACATGTTAAACAGAATTATCACATCGCATAAAGGTTATAACATAATCACAGTAGTATCCAATATTAAATGGTTGATATGAAATACTGCGTATGGTTGTGTGTTGTGTGTATGTGTGGGTTCCTACGTTAGTGAGTGACTTTCTATATGCATAACATTTATACATGATAAACATACATTATTAGATCATAACAATCACAGCGGTTTCCAATATCAAAATTTATTAATACAAAACGCAAAAGAATACAGTAATATCAGTTTCAATATAACAATTGGAATGCCATGTTATTGTGACAATAGAGAGAGAGAAAAAGTTGAAGCACAATGATGATAGTAATCGTTGACGTCAATCAGATTATTTATATATAGAAAAAAAAATATATATATACATATATACACAAACTTTGAATGTCAGAGATAACGAAACAGATATCAGTACCAAAAGGATGAATAATGTTACTGAAAAATGCAATAGTAATAACAAATTCATTTTCTATTTAGGATAATATTAAGAATATTACGATTACAAACATCGTATTTTGATACGTTTCTCATGGTTAGGCCTTATCACTATTATATTACTTATTCTTAACGCTATCCTTTTAGGATTAGTTATAGCATAGATAATGTTTGTATATCTAATATAAGAATTATATATTTGTAATTCTCTTTTATTTTTTCAAATCATAAAAAATCATAACTCATGATCCATAAGATAAACATTCGAATCACTGTCGAAATTATATTGAAATTATGATACCAAAGAGTATGAATAAACAAGAATGAGGAGCAAAAGGAGAGAATAATGAAAATAAAAATGATTGATAATAACTGGATTGCTGGATATCTTGATCAGGAGGAACATCTTGTTTTTGTTGTTGTTTTTCCTATTATGTGAGTGTATTTGTTGTTTCTTTGTTTGTTTCAT
>NW_028234421.1:22156040-22158540 GCF_977035675.1 Penaeus japonicus | reverse complement strand
AGACAAATTAAGGCCCTGTAGTAGTGTATGCAGAAATGCTTACCTTTAAACCCCTTTTCACTACACCTAACAACGACACCTCGACTTTTATGTTCTCTAAAGTACAGGCTATTATGCGTTGTAGATGACCGTGTAATTCACAGCTGCACATACATTCTATGATGTACCAACAACAACAAAAAAGGGAATTTAGATAAATAAAAATAATGGTAATGATAAATTCTATGATATACCAACAACATAAAAAGAGAATTTAGATAATTTTTTTTAAAATATGATAAATGAGGAAGAAAAACTCAAAAAAAAAAAAAAAAAAAAAAAAAAGTTTATGTAATCCTGGTTTTACAGATATGAATAACCTCAGGGAAAAGGGAAAAGAGAAGGCTGACACGTTGTATTTGTTTTAAACAAAAACAAAAACAAAAACAAAAATGTACTGTGACGTGTAGCTTTGCTGAAGTTCTTAGCTCGTGGAATACACACACTGTAGCAGTAAGATAAATATTAATAATGTTTATGTTACTATAGAGGCGAAATAAGTTTGTTTGGGTTTCATTTTGTGTCTTAGTGGATATGGTATAATATTTTAGCTTTAGGAAAATTATGGAATATTAAGAAGAAATTATTAAATCAGATGATGTTGAGGTATTTCATTATCATTTTTGTTTTTTGTTTATTGTTTTGTTTGTTTTTGATTGATGTTATTGTTGATAGTAGTAATCGTAGTGAGGCTTTCGTTGTTTCATCAATGAGGTGGATGATGTGATGATGATAATGATGATGATTGTGGTGATAATGATGATGTCGGTGGTGATGATAATGATGATGAGGATATTAAGACGAAAAAGAAAACAGTATTAATACCAAACATGATAGAAAAAAAGGAGAAAGCAAAAAAAAAAAATTATGATAAAAGATAAAAAAAAAAAAAAATGAAAAAAATAAAAAAATAAAATCTACGTACCTAAGAGGAAGGAGAGAAAAGGACGAAAAACAGAAGAAGAAGAAGAAGGATCCTTTAAAGACGAAAGACACGAGAGAACACAGGGGAAAAAATCGTTCCATTTCTTATCCCTCTTTTCGTAACAAGATGATGTAACACCTGATCTCAAGCGGAGGATGTGAAAAGATGTGTCTTTATCTATTGCTGGGGGAGATTTCCTTGGTCGGGTTTCTGTATTGATTTTTGTTTCTATTATCATCATCGTTATTAGTATTATCGTTGTTATTACTGCTGTTAGTATTAGTATTATGATTATTGTCATTATTGTCATCATTTTTATCGTTGTTATTACTGTTATTAGTGTTAGTATTATGATTATTGTTATCTTTATCATCATTGTTATCGTTGTTATTACTGTTATTAGTATTAGTATTATGATTATTGTTATCATTATCATTGTTATTACTGTTATCAGTATTAGTATCATAATTATTGTTACTATTATCATCATTGTTATTACTATTATCATTGTTATCATTATCATTAGTGTTGGTACTATGATTTTTGATGTTTTTTTTATGTTATCAATATCATCATCGTTAGTGGTTGTACCATTATCATCATTATCTTATGATTATCATTAATTAAGAGTATTATCATAACCATCGGTGTGTGTGTGTGTGTGTGTGTTGTGTGTTTTGTGTGTGTGTGTGTGTGTCGGAGATGAAGATCTGACCATAAATGCAACATTGGGGTTAGAGTAAGTATCATTATCAACAGAGTTTATGAAATGATAATTCCACTTTTTTCGATGACACTGATTCCAAATCCAACCAAGAGAAACATATTCCAAAGACAAATGTTGAACTATAATTCTTAAAATAGATGTGCACTGTAAGTCTCCTTTGACTAATGAATAATTCCGAAGGACAGAAGCATCTTTATAAGAAAAAAGTAAAAAGAAAAAAAATAGAATGTCTATACTTAAGCAAAGCGTTTTTCAGAACGTACATTCTTATTGCTAAACTCTCTGTTAAAAAAAGGGGACACAATTTCATCAAGGCAATTTTCAGGATATCTAAAAGTATTTTGAAAAGTTACACGAGAAAAGTCAAGAAGAGATGGAAGTTAATGACGAAAATACTAGTCTTGATCAAATTCGCAAATAGTGTTTTTCTTGGTTGTTTTTTTTTTCTTTCTTTCTTTTCTTTTTTGACGAAGAATAACAATACATAACCCAATAACAGGAAAATAGGATTTATGATAAACATAGGAAAGATATAAGGAATTTGCAATAGAAATTTGTTTGCCGTTTTTTTCTTTCTTTCTTTCTTTTTTTTTCTTTTTCTTTTGAATATTTCCCTCCTCCCCGTAATCCTTATCACTGACTGACTGATCGGTAAACGGCTTGCAAGATATATAGAAAGATAGATAAATATGATTGATAGATGAATAGATAGATGGCTAAATAAATAAATAGAAAGAAAGACATATATTGATAGATAGATAGATAGTTTGATAGATAGATAGATAGATAGAGATAGATAGATAGACAGG
>NW_028234421.1:22143540-22146040 GCF_977035675.1 Penaeus japonicus | reverse complement strand
CGTTAGTTTGGTGAAGGACCTTGTTAGTGCGTGAGTTCAGTTGGACTAACTGAGCCGTTGAGGGGATCGCCTCGGTGACCCGCCACGGTTGGAAAAACGGATTCCTCTTAAGCTTGGGTAATATGGATATGTACATATATGTATATATATATATAGATAGATAGATAGATAGATAGATAGATATGTGTGTGTTTGTGTGTGTGTGTGTGTGTATGTATATATATATATATAGATATAGATATAGATATAGATATAGATATATATATAAATACATATATATACATATATATATATATAAACATATATATATACATATGAATATACATATACAAATTAAGCCTTATCATTTTTACTAATATTACTACTACTACTTTTTTCTATCTAATAATACGCCTGCAATTATTGCTTAACTAAGAATATGCATATTTCATTAAACTTTGCCATTTTTTTCGCTAGTACTACTATTATCATCATTATTACTATCGTTATTACCATTTATGTTACCATTATTTTTACTATTACTATTGTCATTAATATGATATTATGACCATTTTTGTTTTATGATTGTCATTTAATCAGTACCATTATCAATACAATTAATGTCTTTATTATCATTATCATTATTCATATACAAACTACTATTATTACAATAATTGTCATCTTTACAATCCATATTATCGTTATATCATCATCTTTTTCATCACATTCACTATCATTATTATTACCATTATTCTTATCATCCTCATTCATATTATTAATATCAACATTTTCATCATCATCATTATCATTATCATCTATATCATTATCATCTATATCATTATCATCATTATCATTATCATCTATATCATTATCATCATTATCATCTGTATCATTATCATCATCATCTTTATTGTTGTTTTCACTCCCTTCTGATTCTATCTAATCTTGCGTCTGGGTTTATTCTTCCGGTCAAGATCTTCATTTCCGCCTGGAAGAAAAAAAGGTTTTCAGGATTCTTTATCTGATTCTTACACTTCCTCGACATTAGAACATGGAACTTTTTATTTCTTGGGTGATCTTTGTGTTTATTTTTATTTTGAAATTGTCAATGTATTGTTGTGGGATGAAATTCGTGAGTTAGATTTCAATGTTGATTTTCGAAACTTAAAAAAAAATGAGTAAGAAATAAATACTTCGAAACATGAAGAAAATTGATAGTAATAAATAAATATTTCTATGCAATGCAATGCAATGACAGGAATAAGGAAAAAAAATGATTAAACAATAAAGATGAGAATAACAACTATCATTATAACGAATTATGAATGATGAAAAACATAAAAACAGTAACATGGCAACAAGAAGTGAATATCAGTCAGCAAAAAATGATCTCAGATGCCAATAATATCATCAACATTGCCTCTGACCCTCATCCGTCTTCGACCTGTCAGTTATTACAACTCATCTTCTCTTTCTTCGTCGGATCACCCAACCCCTTGACTACTGGAGACGTTCCAAAACTGGTTTAAAATCAATCCATTCATGGTCCCTTTCTCCCCCTACCCTACGCCCCCTCCTCTTCCTTCCTTCCCCTTCTTCCCTCTCTCCTCCCAGTTTATGACTCTTTCCCCTCCTCTTCCTCTTTCTCCTCCTCCTCCTCCTCCACCCTTCCTCCTCCCATTTCATAACCCTTTTCCCTCCTATCCCATCCTCCTTCTCTTCCCCTCTTAGTTCAGGGCCCTTTCCCCTCCTCTCCCCTACTCCCCCTCCTCTTCCTCCTCCACCTCCTCCTCCCATTTCATAATCCTTTCCCCTCATCTCCCCTCCTCCTCCTCCTCTTCCTCCTCCCCCTCCATCCCCCTCCTTCCCCAACTATCCCCCTCCACCCCCCTCCATCCCCTTTCATCCCTAACCTCCCCCCTCCATCCCCTTCCATCCCTAACCTCCCCCTCCATCCCCCTCCTCCTCTCTCCTTCCCCCTCCATCCCTAACCTCCCCCTCCATCTCCCTCCTTCCCCCTCCATCCCCCTCCTCCCCCCCTCCTCCCCCCTCCTTCCCCCTCCTTCCCGCTCCGTCCCCGCCGCCCCTACACACCCAGAAGCCAATGTAACAATCTCCCCCACATGAAAGTAATGAGTCGTTTATAGCAAATGTACGAGCGTCGTGTTGTTTCGGGACCGCCTGAATCTGCGCTTAATAGGCGGCGAGGTGAGGTTGACACGGAGAAGATGAGACCGAGGTTTATGTGGCTTGTTCTGGCTGGCTGGCTGGCTGGCTGGCCGGGGTGAGGTTTCTCTTCCTCTTCGTCTCGGTCTCTCTCTCGATCTCTCTCTCTCTCTCGACCACTCTTTCTTTTTCTTTGACTTTTTCTTGATTTCTGTATTTTTATTTTTATTTTTCTCTTGTTTTTTTTTATTTCTCTTTCTTTTTCTCTTTCTCTTTCTTTTTCTCTTTATCTTTCTCTTTTTATCTCTCTCTCTCTCTCTCTCTCTCTCTCTCTCTCTCTCTCTCTCTCTCTCTC
>NW_028234421.1:22131040-22133540 GCF_977035675.1 Penaeus japonicus | reverse complement strand
CTATGTTTTTTTTTTTTTTTTTTTTTTTTTTTTTTTGACTTGGTATTATGACATGGTGAATATGGCAGGAGGTATACAGGATGTATAACAGTTTTGCCGGAAAAAGTAATTGTAAAACTATACTGACTTGTTTCTTTCTCATCTCACTCAGCTCTCTCTCTTTTCTTTCTCCTCTTTCTCTCCTGCTATCTTATCTGTGTGTCGCGCTCGTGCGCGAGGTGAGTGTGTGTGTGGTTGTGTTTGTGTGTGCATGTGTGTTGTGTCTGTGTGTGGTGTGTGTGTGTTAAAGTGAGGTGTGGTGATGTCGTGTTGGCGTGTGGCGTGTGTTAAAGTAAGTGTGTGTGCTGAGTGCGTGTGAGTGTGTTGTGTGTGTGTGCGTGTGTGGTGTGTGTGCGTGCGTGTGGTGTGTGTGTGTGTTGTGGGTGTGAGTGTGTGGTGTTCATATAACACCGAAAATCCACACAGCGCAGGTCTATTCTATATTATTTTTCTTTCTCTTCCTTCCGCATTTGTTATTATCACAAGCCAATTCCCAAAGTCAAATTTTAGGGCAAATTACTTCCACGGTTAAAATCCAATGCGTGTTCGATAATCTCAAATAATGATTACTTTACTGTTTCCTCCTCTATTATCATCATTCCAGAGATAATTTCGACCATAGATAAAACTCACATAGGGCTTTAGGGCCAATACATTTATTGAGTTAAAATACACACCAATATTAATCAGTCTGACAATTCGCTCTCATTTTAATCAACTTTTAAAAAATTAAATTGCAAAACATGATGAAATAATATATAAATGATAACTAAATTTCCAAAAACATTGCAATTTAATAAAATTGCATTCCCACCCTTTGATTGGCAACCAAGCCGCGGTGCACAACCGGTGTTTGCAAACCAGCCCATTTATTCCCTGAGGAGCAAGGGAACCTCCGGTGCAGTCTGATAGATTGAGAATGTTGCAATTGTTGCGAATCGCTCACTCGAAACAGGAATTTCCCAGAGCAATGGCCATTATAAAGTTTCTATAGCGAATTCCTTGGAAAAATCGATTCAGGTTTTGATTCGGGGACTCTGGGTCGAGTTCCAGTTGCTAGAAAGAGGTCATGTGAGTCATCTAAGGTAATGTTGAGTGGGATATTTGTGTGTTGTGTGTGTATACACCCACACACACACATGCAGTTTATATATATATATATATATATATATATATATATATATATATATATATATATATATAAATATAATATATACACACCCACAAAAACACACCAAACACACAAACACAACACAACAACCCACACTACACACACACACACATATATATATATAATATAATATATATATAGATTTATATAATATATATATAAAATATATATATATATATATATATATACATATATAAATATATATATATATATAATAAAATATATATAATAAATATATTTATACATCTATATGTGTATACTATACACATGTGTGAGTGTGTGTGTGTGTGTGTGTGGGTGTGTGGTGTGTGTATGTAAATATATATATATTATATATATATATATAAATAAAATATATATATAAATTATATATATATATGTATACATATATATTTATAAAAATATATATATATATATATAAATATATATATAATATATATATTATGGTATATATATATGTATATATATACATATATAGTATACATAGATACATATATATATATATATATATATATATAAAATATATATATATATATCTATATATAAATATATATATTATATATAATATAAATAATATATATAGATATATATATATATATATATATATATATATATATAAATAATTAGAGAGAGAAGTGTGTAGTTCTGTTTTTTTGCGTATTATTAGATACATCAATGTTTATTACATGATCACCGCACATATATATCTATATATATATATAATAGATATAAGATATATATATATAATAAATATAAAAATAATATATCTATATACACACTGACGATTATACAAAACCCTTATTACCTAACTATAATAAAAAAATAGACCATAGGGTCTGTCGCAAATCCAATATTAAAAACACAAGTATCGAAATTTATTGTGTTTATATATCGATAGACCAAAAAAATCTATATATTTCAAACCAATTATTTTTCTTATGGTCCTATGACATCATTACTCTTTAATGACATATCAAGATAGGACGATCTAGTTATTCCCAATTTCAGTCTTCTTAGCTTTTATGAGACTTTGATAACCATGGTGACGGAAGCTTATTACAGTTTGATATTTATAATTACTTATTTCAAACCAAGATTATAACAAGGGAGATAACAACGATAAAATGGTAAAGATGATAATGATATTGACGTCGAAATACGAAAGTACGATTAATTTATCATAGCATAATACCATATAATGTTATTATCATTTTTATTTTCAATTTTATCATATGACAATTATTGATTATTCATAAGACATAATTATTTTGAAAATCAACATCAACATAT
>NW_028234421.1:22115896-22120940 GCF_977035675.1 Penaeus japonicus | reverse complement strand
AATACTTTTTAGATATCCTGAAAATTGCCTTGATGAATTGTGTCCCCTTTTTTTAAAAGAGTTAGCAATAAGAATCTTTCTACGTTCTGAAAAACGCTTTCTAATATAGACATTCTATTTTTTTTTCTATCTTTTTATTCTTATAAAGATGCATCTTCCTCGAATTATTCAAATAGTCAAAGGAAACTTTACAGTGCACATCTATTTAAGAATTAAAGTTCAACATTTGGTCTTGAAATATGTATCTCTCTCTAGACGGATTGAAATCAGTGTCAATCGAAAAAAAGTGGAATTATCATTCATAAACAATGTTTATAATGATACTTACTCTATCTAACCCCAAAATGATTGCATTTATGTCGATCTTCATCTCCGACCACACACAACACAACATCACACACACAACACACACCGATGGTTATGATAATACTCCTTAATAATGATAATCATAAATAATGATGATAATGATTATAACCACACCAACTATGATGATAATGAAATCATAAAAAAAACAATCAATAAATCAAGTACCAACACAAATGATAATGATAACAATGTAATAGTAAAACCAATTGATGATAATAGTAACAATAATTATGATACTTAAATACTGAAAACAGTAATATCAAGGATAATGATAACAATAATCATAATACTAATACTAATAACAGTAATACAACGATAACAATGATATAAAGATAACAATAATCATAATACTAATACTAATAACAGTAATAACACGTAATAATGATAACAAAAATGACAATAATCATAATACTAATACTAACAGCAGTAATTAACAACATAATATAATAATTATATGATGATAATAAGAAACAAAATCAATACAGAAACCCACCAATATATCTTCTCCCCCAGCTATAATAAAAGACACATCTTTTCACATCCACCGCTTGAGACAGGTGTTACATCATCTTGTCACAAAAAGAGGGAATAAAGAAAAATGGAACGATATTTTTCCCCTGTGTTCTCTCGTGTCTTTCGTCTTTAAAGATCCTTCTCTTCTTCTTCATTTTTTTTTCGTGTCCGTTTTCTCTCCTTCCTCTTTGGTACGTAGAATTTTTTTTTACATTTTTTGTTTTTTTTTTTTTTTTTTGGGGGGGGGGGCCTCTTTCTCCTTTTGCTTCCTTCTTATTTCTTCTTTTTTTTGTGTTCATGTTTGGTGATGGTATTATTACTGTTTTTTTTTTTCTTTTTCGTCTTGATATCATCATCATCATCATCACCGACATCATCATCATCATCACCGATATCATCATTATCACCACAATCATCATCATCACATCATCATCACATCATCATCACATCATCATCATAATCATCATCATCATCCTCATTGATGAAACAACGAAAGTCTCACTACGATTACTACTATCAACAATAACATCAATCAAAAACAAACAAAGCAATAAACAAAAAATACCAACAAACACAAAAACAAAAATGATAATGAAATACCTCAACATCATCTGATTTAATAATTTCTTCTTAATATTCCATAATTTTCCTAAAGCTAAAATATCATGCCATATCCACTAAGACACAAAATGAAACCCAAACAAACTTATTTCGCCTCTATAGTAACATAAACATTATTAATATTTATCTTACTGCTACAGTGTGTGTATTCCACGAGCTAAGAACTTCAGCAAAGCTACACGTCACAGTACATTTTTGTTTTTGTTTTTGTTTTTGTTTAAAACAAATACAACGTGTCAGCCTTCTCTTTTCCCTTTTCCTTGAGGTTATTCATATCTGTAACCCCAGGATTACATAAACTTTTTTTTTTCTTCCTTATTCATTATCTTTTTAAAAAAAATATCTAAACTCTCTTTTTATGTTGTTGGTACACCAAAGAATTTATCATTACCATTATTTTTATCGATCTAAATTCTCTTTTTTTTTTGTTGGTACATCATAGAATTTATCATTACCGTTATTTTTATCGATCTAAATTCTTTTTTTTTTGTTGGTACATCATAGAATTTATTATTACCATCATTTCTATTTATCTAAATTCTCTTTTTTGTTGTTGTTGGTACATCATAAAATTTATGTGCAGCTGTGAATTACACGGTCATCTACAGCGCATAATAGCCTGTACTTTAGAGAACATAAAAGTCGAGGTGACATTGTTAGGTGTAGTGAAAAGGGGTTTAAAGTTAAGCATTTCTGCATACACTACTACAGGGCCTTAATTTGTCTAGGATTATGGAATTTAGGTGAAATGTTGGTTGTGTTTGTTTTCTAAGGAGAACGGTGCCTGATATTTTCTCTTCTTTTCAGTTTAATTCGTTGTCGTTATCGTTATTATTATCATTATCAGCTTCATCTTCATTTTTATTTTCACCATCATTACCATCATTATCACCACCATTATCATTATCATCATCACCATTATCATCACATTCTCCACATTGCCGTCGTCGTCAGTGTTAGGCTCCTTTCTATAATCATCATTATCATTTTAATCATTAAGATCATTATTATCATCACCATTATTATCATTATCATCATCAGCATTATCATCAAACTCACCATCATCATTATTATCACGATAATCATTACCAATATCATTACTACTATCACAGTTATTAATGAAGACATTAATATCATCATTATTACTATCGTTATGCTAAACTCTGCCTATCACACTTCCAGCATCTTCCAAAAGGATTCTTCCTGCTGCCAATCCTACAGCTTCCTGATCATGCACGGCACTGACCTCTCTTGCAAACCCCGTCATGCAAATTGCTAATTCTACCGTTTCAACTACAAAGTCTTTTTACATGAATGGCTACTAATTCCGCCATTCTGTATTCGCCCCCCTATCTGAAGATTTCCCATTCTCGATGCAGAATTTATCAATAGGTTTGTTGTTTTTCTTCTTCTTGTCTTCAGGAACTGCAATAATAAATCATGAGGTATTATTTATTTTCTCCTTTTTTTTTATTAACAAGAATTTGAGTTGCCTTTTGGTTCGTTTTACTTGTTAGACTGTATACTAAAATCCTAAGTATCAGGTTGGTATATATATATATTTATATACATATATATATTGATATATATATTATATAATATAAAAATATATATATACATATAATATATATATATATATAAATTTATAATATATATATATATATATATATATAAATATATATATATATACAAAATATATATGTACATATATATATATATATTTATATATATATATAAATATATATATATACTTTTTTTTTAGTTCTGGTCTATGTTCGTATCATTTGTTTTTTTTCTCTCTCTGCACTATTCCTTTCTTTAAAAAAGAAAGAAAAAAAGACAAAATACATAAAAAAAATCTTTAAAAAAATAGAAGAAAAATATTTGAAATAATATAAGAAGAAATTAACGAAAAACATCACTCGAACCATATCTCCCAGTCTCTCCTTCCTTGCACTCACCCACAAGCATACGAGGGGGAAATGCTCTTTCTTTCAGCAATTAAAAAAAAGAAAAAAAAAAATCTTTCTCAGCAAATATGGGGGAAATTTACTAATTTGTCTACAAATTAGAGACCTGCCCCGCAAAAGAAAGAAAGAAAGAAAGAAAGAAAGAAAAAACAAAACAAAAAACAATCGCCTGTAACCCTCCAATGATCTTTTCGTTGGTAAATTTCTTTCCTTGTTCGGCAAATACGAGGGGAAATTCGCCGACTGTCAGTAAACTTGTAGCATTCAAACCCTTCATTCTAGGTGTTTATTACATCCACTTAAGTATGTGACAACCCCCCCCTCCCCCCACCCACGCCCCATCCCACGAAGTTGCTTAGTGTACAGTATCATCCAACTGTCATCCACTCACTGAAGGCTACATCCATTCATACTGCTATTCTCTCATGGAAAGATGTTAGTTAGCCTTCTGAGTCTGCAGTCTTGCACGTCCTCTAGCCCCAGTTGCCTTCCAATTTGGTGTAATGATATGTAATGTAATGTTCTTGATGTAATGGTTACTTTTTTTTTTGTTACAATCTTTTTCTCTTCCAAATTTTTGAATCAGTTTGCTTTACGTGTATATATATTTAGCTGCGGAAACTTTCCTTTGTGTCTCGTGTGATCCTTCCCTTTATAAAGTTCCCCTTCTTTTCCTGTTCTATTTTTTATAGAGCCAAGTTAAATATTGCATTTGGTTTAAGCTAACCTTTTCTAGTAGATTTTAACATTAGCTTTTTTTAGAAGGATTTTTTTGCTCTGACTCTCCAGTGGTAATATGCAGTCTGTTTTTTTTTTTTTTTTTTTTTTTTTTAAGTTATAGTATATTTTTTATTCAAGATTATCACCATTATCATTATTATCATCACAACCATTACCATTACAATTACAGTCATAATTATCACAACGCCATTATCATTAACCAAGAAATAAAATTGTCATTTTTTATCTTTTGTTTTATTTATTTATTCATTTATTTATTTTTATGAGATTTTATTTCATTTTAGCAACCATTATTTACATATTCCTTTAAGAATATGTCCGACACCAAGTATCGTCCGTCCATCTGACGTACGATTCTATAAATGAATTTAATGTACATCTTGATATAAATCTTTTGCTTGTGGTGTAAGGGAGAAATCACATTTGGTTGCTTTTCTCTCTCTCTCTCTCTCTCTCTCTCTCTCTCTCTCTCTCTCTCTCTCTCTCTCTCTCTCTCCCACTCTCCTCTCTCTCGTCACTCTCTACCCTCTCTCTTACTCTCTTTCTCTCTCTCAATCCTATCCTCTCTCTCTCTCCTCCTCTCGACTCTCGGCTATTTTATTTTTAGATTTTTTTTTTTCAAAATATTTCCCATATCACAGAAATCTGACCAACATTTCACTACAGTATGTATAGACACAATCTTCACAAACACAATAAATCAAAAAATATTAGAGCATAGCATTGGTGTGGTCAACTCCCACATGAAAAACACGTTTTGATTTAAATACATGAATAAATTGATGCAACAGACATTACTTTTTTATGGCTATAGGAGAGGAGAGGGACAGCAG
>NW_028234421.1:22103396-22105896 GCF_977035675.1 Penaeus japonicus | reverse complement strand
GTTCATATTGGATATAAGCCCGTGCACCTTAAACACTAGTCGAAATTTCATCTACTTGACTAGAAAAGGCAGATCAGCGAAAGAAAATGAATCACGGTGGAACTGAATGAGGAGAGAGATAGCGAGAAAATGAAGAGCTAGATAGGAAGCAGAGAGAGATAGCTAGAAAGAGAGGAGAGATAGAGAGAGAGAGAGAGAGATGAGAGAGAGTAGAGAGATATATGAGAGAGATATAGATATAGAAGATAGAGAAGGTGTGGGTGAGATGGAGGAGAGAGAAGTAGAGCGAAGATAGAGTTAGAGATAGAGAGAGCGCGAGAGATTAAAGAGGATAGAGATAGAGAGAGAGATAGAGAGAGATAGATATAGAGAGAGTAGACAGAGAGAGAGATAGAGAGTAGATATCTAGAGAGATAGAGAGATATTAGATATAGAGCGAGAGAAAGAGAGAATTATATAGAAGAAAGTAGAGAAGTATATCGAGAAGAGAGAGAGAGAGAGCGAGAGAGAGAGAGATAGAGAGAGAGAGAAAGTATAAGAAAGATAGAGTAGAGAGCTAAGAGAGAGAGATGATTAGAGAGAGAGTAGATAGGAGAGAGAAGAGAAAAGCATAGATAGAGCTGGGAGTGGGAGAGAGAAGAGAGAAGTAAGAAGCGAGAAGCGAGAGAGAGAGAGAGAGAATAGAGAGAGACGATAGGAGAGAGAGATAGAGAGAGGGAGTAGAGAAAGAGAGAAAGAGAGAGATAATAGAAAGAGAAGAGAGAGATATGGGAGGAGAGGGAAAAAGAGACAACAGATAAGATATTATTAGAGATGGAGGGATGTTGATAACAAGAAAGAAAAATACCGAGAGAGAAGAGAAAGAGAGAGAGAGACAGAGAGAAAGAGAGAGAGAACCAAGAAGTTAAATGGTAATACAAATGGGACAACAATCCACGTCCACCCTCCCACTCTCACTCACACGAAAGAGAGAGAGAAAAAAAATCCAGGAAACACTTTCCCAAAAATAAACCAAAAACGAAAGGTAACAAACTCCCATAAAAACAAGAAAGACACAACAAAAAAAGTTATTCTAAGCATTTCCAGTTATTTCCATCAAACTTCAAACTCAAACTGATTCACAGCAGACTATATGCTTTTCCTCATCTCTCTCGCGAACAGGAACAGGTCGCTTTCCAAATAATTAACCCTCAATTATCTTTTGAACTTTGTGGGGGAGCGGTTCGAAGGGAAGGTGAGTGGGGTCGGTGATGAGAAGGATGAGGGGGGGATGAGGAGGATAGGAAAGTGAGGGGATGGGAAGGGGAGGGAGAGGTTGTGGTGTGAGAGGAGGAATGGCAGAGGGGGGTCGTGATGGGGAGGGAGGGTTGGTGGGTGAGGAGGATTATGGCGTAGGGGGGTCGGGGGAGGATGGGGAGGGGGAGGGTGGGGGGTGAGGGGAAGAGGAGGAGGAGGAGGAGGAGGAGGAGGAGGGAAAGAGAGGGGTGGAGGTTAACATCCGTCTTGAACTTGGATAAAACTTCTTTCTGATATCTTAAATGCCTCAGAGAGCACATAAATCCTTTCTGGTCGTGAGTTAATTTTTTCAAAACATAAACTTCCTGCATCCCATTGCAAAGTTACGACTGTCTTGCACGAGGGTTGCCAAACTCTTCTCTCATTTGTTTCCCACGGCGATGCAGTCGTTCAGATATTGGCTAAATTGGCTTCGGGAGAATTATAACTCGTGCTCTCTCTCTCTCTTTCACTCTATGTCTCTCTATTTCTCTTTATTTCTCGCTCTCTTTCTCTCTCACTCTATGTCTCTCTATTTCTCTCTCTCTCTCTCTCTCTCTCTCTCTCTCTCTCTTTCTCTCTCACTCTATGTCGCTCTACTTCTCTCTCTCTCTCACTCTCTCTCTTTCTCTCTCACTCTGTCTCTCTATTTCTCTCTCTCTCTCTTTCTCTCTCACTCTATGTCTCTCTATTTCTCTTTCTCTCTCTCTCTCTCTCTCTCATTCTATGTCTCTCCATTTCTCTCTCTCTCTCACTCTATGTTTCTCTATTTCTCTCTCTTTCTCTTTCTCTCTCACTCTATGTCGCTCTATTTCTCTCTCTCTCTCACTCTATGTTTCTTTATTTCTCTCTCTCTCGCTCGGTCTCTTTCTCTCTTACTCTATGTTTCTCCGTTTCTCTCTCGCGCTCTCTCTCTCTCTTTCGCTCTCATTCTATGTCGCTCTATTTCTCTCTCTCTCTCTCTCGCGCTCTCACACTCTATGTCGCTCTACTTCTCTCTCTCTCTCTCTCTTTCTCTCTCACTCTATGTCTCTCTATTTCTCTCTCTCTCTCTCTTTTTCTCTCACTCTATGTCTCTCTATTTCTCTCTCTCTCTCTCTCTCTCTCTCTCTCTCTCTCTCTCTCTCTCTCTCACTCTATGATTCTCCATTTCTCTCTCTCTCTCTCTTTCTTTCTCACTCTATGTCACTCTATTTCTCTCTCTCTCTCTTTCTCTTTCTCTCTC
>NW_028234421.1:22081622-22084122 GCF_977035675.1 Penaeus japonicus | reverse complement strand
TTCATTTCCCAAAAGACACAAGGAGAGATAGTCATACGAACATACGACAGATTTTAACTTCAAAAGAACCAGATATCAGATTCAATCTTATCAGAAGCCAAGGTTAAGAAGACACAGGGGGTCATTTTTTTGCAAAAGAGTCTCCAAGTGAGAGTGTATCAATATCATACGTAAGTAGAAAGACAGAGGGATTCTTTAGAAGGATTTTGAACTAAACAAGAAAGAAACATGATGTGACGTCACATATGCCAAAAGATGCTACGTTACAATTGGTGATAGACCTTGAGAGAGTTTAATAGGTAGATAGATCACGCGATCCAAGCCTAGAATATGATTCTTATCAAGAAGGAAAATGATTGCATTATCGTGGACTATCGTGAGCTCCATCCGATAGCCGAAAAGAATTTAAAAAAGAGGGAAAAATGGAAGATCAGAATTTACGAGAAAGTTAAGGAGAATTCTCAGAATGAAATTTAAAGGTAATCCACATAGTAAATTAGGCACAAGGAAGACCCTTTGAACATAATCAAAAGAAGAAAAAGAAGGATTAGTGATTGAAATCAGAAAGAAAGATCAGTTGAAGGAGACATTAACAGTGAGAATGGTGTCATCAATGATAATGATAATGATGATTATAACAATTATGATAACAATAACAACAACAACGATGATAACAATAATGATAAATGATTGTAAATGTCTGCTTGTTTGTTGTTGATGTTCTGTAAGTTTGTTTTTTTTATGTGTATTTTTGCATGTGTTTATCTGTGTATATGTGTATTTATGTTATGCATGTGTGTATGTGTACATTAATCTTTTCACTATTTCTCATCGTCTATTGCTATCGTTAAATACACTCCTATTCTAAAAACAGAAATCAAAATAGAATAAAGAAAAATATAAACCAGAAAACCAAATACATCTCTCTCTCTCTCTCTCTCTCTCTCTCTCTCTCTCTCTCTCTCTCTCTCTCTCTCTCTCTCTCTCTCTCTCTCTCTCTCTCTCTCTCTCTCTCTCTCTCTCTCTTACTCACTCACTCACTGTCTCTTTCTCTCACTCTCACTCTCTCTCACTCTCACTCTCACTCTCTCACTCTCTCTCTCTCTCTCTCTCTCTCTCTCTCTCTCTCTCTCTCTCTCTCTCTCTCTCTCTCTCTCTCTCTCTCTCTCTCTCTCTCTCTCTCTCTCTCTCCTTCTCACTCTCACTCTCACTCTCACTCTCACTCTCACTCTCTCTCTTTCACTCTCTCTCTCTCTCTTTTCCTCTCCAAGTTCCTAGATTGTGATCTCCACCTTTCTTACGAGCAGGAAGAACACAACAGGAAGATAAAGTTTAACACATGTAACAGAGGAGAACAGAAGAGATTACGTAACAGATATTATTTCCGGGATGTCTTGCAAACCCCGGGGTGCTTCCGTGGCTTGGTGCAATATCGGAGACTATGCTTTTACCACTGGGGTTGCCTTGCGTTGCGGGGGGGGGGGGGTACATGCGTGGTCAAAGAAATATTTGCAGATGCGTGAGTGTGTGTGTGTGTGGAGAGAGATGGGGGGGGGGGGAGGGGAGGGAGAGGGAGAGGAAAAGAGAGAGAGAGAGAGAGAGAGTAAAAGAGAGAGGGAGGGGGGGGAGAGTAAAAGAGAGAGGGAGGGGGGGGAGAGTAAAAGAGAGAGGGAGGGGGCGAGGGAAGAGAGAGAGGAAGGGGGTGAGGGAGGAAGAGGGAAAGGGAGAGAAAAAGAGAGAGAGGGAGAGTAAAAAAGAGAGAGAGAAAGAAAGAAGAAAAAAAACAAAGAAAACAATTAATAAATTACTCATAACAACACAAAAGAAAAAATCCAAAGAAAATGGAGAAAAGAATAATAATAAGAAAAAGAAAAGAAGAAGAAAGAAAGAAAGAGAAGAAGGAAAAACCGAGGATAAGAAAGTCATCGCTTGTCCCAAAAGGCAGAGTGGGGTCAGCAATCTCGGTGCCAGTGAGTTTGATGCATGGGTGTCGAGAGAAGAGCAAATGCCATTAGGGGAAATTAAACACAATGTTTAAAACAGTTTACTGATCACTGACTGCGTTATACTTTTTATATTTTATATTTTTGTTTACTTTTAATTGTTATGATTATTGTCATTAGCAGTTATTAATATCCTTGTCATTATCATTTTTATATCTTTATTATTTATATTGTTATTATTATTATCATTATCACCATTATCATTATTTTTTTTTATATCTTTATCATTGATATTATTATCATTATCATCATTATCACCATTATCATAATCATCATTTATTATTATAATTTTCCGTATGATATTCATTATTATGTTAGCTAGATTGGCTTAAGGATGATCCTTTCAAGATGATGATATTCATTTGAAATGCAACGATGTTTTTTTGAAAAGTTGCAGTAACGATCTCAATTGCCCATTGCTTCGGTAGAAAAAGAAAAAAAGAGAAAAAAAAAATACTAATTCAAGCAGCGTCTGAAAATTTATGAACAGCAAAAAG
>NW_028234421.1:22076622-22079122 GCF_977035675.1 Penaeus japonicus | reverse complement strand
CTGTCTGTCTCTCTCTCACTCTAACTACTGTTTCTGTCTGTCTCTGTATGTTTCTCTCTCCCTCTCTCTCTCTCTCTCTCTCTCTCTCTCTCTCTCTCTCTCTCTCTCTCTCTCTCTCTTCGGCTCCCCCTCTCTCTCTCTCTCGCGCCTGTTGCTCTCTTGGCTTTCCTTGCATCTTCTCTCCTCTCTTTCTCTCTCTCTCTCTCTCTCCTCTCTTCTCTCTCTTCTCTCGGTCCTATCCCCCGGGTCGCCTCTCTCATACTCTCTTCACGTCTCTCCTCTCTTCTCTCTCTCTCCTCTCGTCTCTCTCTCTTCTCTCTCTCTCTCTCTCTCTCTCTCTCTTTCCTCTCCCCTTTCTCTCTCATCTCTCATTCTTCCTTCTCTCTCTCTCTTCTCCTCGTCCTTCCTCTCTCTCTCTCTCGTCTATCTCTCTCTCTCTCTCACGTGCTCCTCTCCTCTCTCTCCTCTACTCCCCACCCAATCTCTCTGTTCCACTACTGTTCGTCTCTCTCGTCGCTCTCTTCTCTTCAGTCCTCTTCGTCTTTCGCTCATCTCTTCATCCTTTCTCTCTCACTCTCTTTTCTCTCTCTTTCTCTTGATACATAGATAATATATATAAATATATATATATATATATATATATATATATAAAATATTGGAGTATATATATATATATATATATGTATATGTATATATAATATATACATATATATAATATAGATACATATAATATATATAATTATATAGATAAAGATAATATATATATATATATGTATGTTTGTATAATATAATATTAATGATATATAAACATATATATATGTATAGTATAATAGTATATATAATATACATACATACATATAATAGTATAAATATATATATAATATATATATAGGAGTGTAGTATGTATATATATATATATAATATGATATATATATATATTATATATGATGTATGGTAGTGAATTAATATATATATATTATTTATAAATATATGATATATATATATATGATATATATATAATTATATAGAGAGAAGAGAGAGTGAGAGAGAGAGAAGAGAGAGAGAGAGAGAGGGAGAGAGAGATTGGATAATAGACAGGATAGATGAAGATAGAAGATAGTAGATAGATAGATATTGTGTATATATATATATATATATTATATATTATAGATATATAATATAGTAGTATATAATAGAGGTATGTATGCATTATATATATAGTATAGTATATATATATATATATATATAATAGTATATATATAATAGGTATATAGATATAGAGTGATACACACACACATATAGGTATATATATATATGATATATAATTATAGTTTATATATATATATATATATTATATTTATTTATCGTATTTATGATATAATACATTTATGTATGGATATGATAATGTATATATATATTATTTAGAATAGATATATAGTTATATATATATATAGAGATATATCTAATCATATATATATAAAGATGATATATATATTTGGAGAGTAGGAAGAGAGAGAGAGAGAGAGAGAGAGAGAGAGAGAGAGAGAGAGAGAGAGAAAGAGAGAGAGCGAGAAGAGAGCGGCAGGAGAGAGAGAAAGAGAGCGAGAGACAAATGATAGATATAATATAGATACATATATTTATATATATAGTTACATAGTATTAGAATAAATATAATACATATGATATTATATATATATATCTGATATGAGTCTATATATATATATAGTATTATATATAACATGTGTGATGTGTGTTCGTGTTCGTGATGTGGTGAGTTTCATAATGAGCGAGTGTGTGTGGTTTGGTGTTATGTGTGTGGTTGTGTTTGTGTGTGTGTGGGTTCGTCTGTGTTGTGTGTGTGTGATCGTCTGTGTTTGTGTGTGGGTGTGTTCGGCTGGGATGTGGTGTGGGAGGGGGGTGCCGTGCGCTGCGCGCACGTATGTGTGTATCAGTGGATTATTTATCTTATTCCACATATCCTAAAACAAGTCATTCATATAAGTCCCCTTTTACATATTTCAAACACACAACCTTATATACAGATGGTCGCACCTACGACAAGACTTATAAACATCTCTCAACGCTCTCTCAACGCGTGATGATATCGCTTCGCCCCTTTCTCTGCGGAGTCTCGTAATGGTATTGACCGCAGTATTGGTTTCTCATTGCCGATTATGTGCTCTGGCTTTTGACACACTCCAATGTTTTTGTATGTAAAGGGTCGCCGCGTGGATAGTGGTTCCATGCCTGGCTTTTCTAATTAGTGGGTTCTCGCTTGTGTTGATTTTTGGTTTCATTATCTGACTTGTATCTGGCTCTGTCCGTATTTTTGCTCGATCTGTTAGTTTGAGCTCTGTCTTATTGTTTGGCTGCTATCTTTATGTTGGCTCTGTCTTGATTTTGGCTCTGCTTATTTTGGCCCTTTCTCACTTTATATTCGTCTTGATCTCTTTTTCTCCTTCTATCCTTTTCTCTCTTTCTCGTTATTGCTCTTCTC
>NW_028234421.1:22063597-22071097 GCF_977035675.1 Penaeus japonicus | reverse complement strand
AGATGCGAGGGCCACTGCGATGGAGCCTGCCGAGCCAAGGCAGCCAGCGCATCCTTAACTGTTCGGTTTGGTGCGCTCCACCACCCCATTGGACTGGGGTGGTAGGCAACCGAAAAGGAGAGCTTTCACTTCCAGCTCCTCTAAAAGTGAGCGCCACTCAGCCGAAGAGAACTCCAAGCCGTTGTCCGTATGGAGTTGGTCAGGTGGGCCAAACAGAGTGACATAGTTGTCGACAAAGGCCCTCAACACTCTGTCAGCACTCTTGTCACGGAGGGCGACTAGCTGAAGGAACCGGGTATGATGGTCGACAATGGAGAGTACGTACCGGAACCCCTGTGCAGACCCGCGTAAGTCCATGAGGTCTGCTGAAACCATTTCCAGGGGAGCTTCCGGCAGTGGGTGCCCTTCCAATGGTGCTCGGCCTGCCACGCCCTTACGTTGCTGCATGCGTGACATCTGGCAACATACTCCCTTGCCAGGTGGAGCATATTTGGAAAATAACCAGACAGCCTGGAGATTCTGGTAAGTACGATGGACCCCAGATGTGTAGCAGTTGGAGGACAGTGCGTGCTGTAGTGCTTGAGACTGGAGATGCCTGGGGACGTAACACCTGCCTTACAATTCTGTCGGGGAAGGATCTCAAATAATACAATACGCCCTCCTCCACTTCGAAACTGAGAGGGCAGCGGAGAGGCCGCTCAACTGGTACCCTCCCGCTCTCCTCCAGAATCCGAGCAGGCCCTCACAGGTTGGATCTCGCAGCTGATGTTCCTCATCTGTCAGCTGTCATCTTGGTGAGCTCCATCTCCTCGTCACCATCCGCTGGTGGTTGTTGTGCAGCATCCACGGTTTCCCTGGGTACTGTGGCTGGCAGGACATGCTCTAGAGGGCAGGCTGTCCCTGAGAGTATAGGTACCTCACCTGCTGTACGTGAGAGAAGATCAGGGACATGGTGGCTGGTCCCAGTCTTGTACCTCAACTGGAAGTCATACCCGCTGAGCTCATAGGCATACCGACTGAGGCGGTTGCTCTTGGTGCGCCTTGAGAACACCTCCACGAGAGGCCTGTGGTCAGTCCAAACCTCAAAGCGTCTGCCGTAAACGTAAGGATCAAAGGCTCGTACTGCCTCCACCACAGCCAGAGCTTCCAGATCGATGACCGCATATCTTGTTTCAGCATCCTTCAGTGTGCGGGACCAGTACGCGACAGCATGTGGTGTGCCTTCCTCATCACGCTGAAGGAGGGCTCCTCCAAGGGCTTGGGTGCTGGCATCACAGTGCACCTCGAATGTTTTTGCTACAAGTCTGGGAGGCGCAGAACCGATTACTTACTAGGGCCTCCTTCAAGGCATTGAAGGCCACTTCAGCAGCATCTCCCCAAACAAACTTCACCCCTTTCTTGGTGAGAGCAGTCAGGGGGTTTGGCCATTGCTGCAAAGCCCTGAATGTGGCGACGGAAGAAAAGCCGCAGGCTCCGAGGAAGCGACGGATGTCCTGGGCAGATCGCGGCCTCTTCATGGTAGCAATGGCAGAGGTCTTCGCCGGATTGGGGCTCACTCCTCGGGAACCCACAATAAAACCCAGGAGCTGGACTTCCTGCCTGGCAAACTCGCACTTCTCCAGGTTCAACTTCATGCCTGCATCCTGGAGAAGAGTCAAAGTCTCCTGAAGATGCTGGAGATGGTCGCTGAAGGAGGAAGATGCAACCACAACATCGTCCAGGTAGGCGAGCGTGTGACGCCCCAACACAGCTGCAAGCACGAAGTTCATGGTGCGCTGGAAAGTTGTAGGTGCAGTGGAGAGCCCGAAGGGGAGACGGCGAAATTGCAGAAGTCGGTGGCCGTCAGTAAACGCTGTCTTAGGCCGGTCATCAGGGTGCACAGATATGGCCCAGTAGGCAGACCGGCTGTCAAGGACAGTGAACCACGTGCGCCCTGTCAGCGAGTCCAGCATCTCGTCGATTCGGGGTGGTAGCGGATATGCGTCGGGAGTGGTCACCTTGTTTAAAAACCCCGATAGTCGACGCAAAACCGGTGAGAGCCATCCTTCTTGCGGACAAGCACCACCGGTGACAGCCAGGGACTGGAGGACGGCTCGATGACGCCTTGGACCAACATACGGTCGCACTCAGTGCGAATAATCTCCTTCATCTTCTGCGGGAGCCTCCACTGCCGTACACACACTGGAGTGTCCGTCGTCGTAATGATGTGGTGCTCCACTTCAGGCACATTACCAACAGCCTGCTTATCTCCAGAGAACAAGCTTGGAAAAAACTGTCCAGCACACCACGCAGCTGTGCCTCTTGTTCTGGGTCAAGATGCTCAAGTGCTATGGAATGGGGGGGGGAAGCATCTACCTCAGCACCACTAGCACCTCCACTCTCCACAACACAGGTAACATCTGTCTCCTGCTGGTGGGCCTTGTCCAGCTCTGGCGTTTCAGGGAACACGAAGAAGTCGTCGTCCTCGTACCCAAAATCAAGGCAGGCGGCAGAGCTGTCATAGTCGTCATCAAGGAACTCGCCCTCGAGCTCCACCACCGATGGGAACCCCTCGAGCTCCTCCTCAGATGGAGCGACCGTAGCCTGTGAGGGTTCCCTGGACGACTCGCAGTAAGGGGTGTTAGGAACTGTAGGAGAGGGGGAGGTGCAGACAACCTCCTCGGGTCCCAAGAATGAGGCGTACCCTAGTACAGCACCTGGGCGTAGCTTGCGTGGCTTAGGGTGGGTGTTGACAACCCACACACTTGAACGACGTCCTTGGACAGTAACCAAAGTGCGGGGTACTGTGAGGCGGTCTGTGCTGGCCTCAATAACAGCCAGGCATGTGTCATCTGGTGCGCTGCGCGTAACTGTGGCAGCAACAAACTTCCCTGATTTTGCTTCCACCATTGTTTCCTCGGCCACATGGACAGGCGAGACAGTTACCTGTCCAGAATTCGGCAGCAGTTCAGGGTCCTCCAGGGTTGCTGGCGACGCCCGAGGAATTTCATGACAGGCAGGGACATGCTGTGCCTCTGCATTCCAACGGGTAAAGGCGATCCCGTGACGGCAGCCATCCAACTCCAGCCAGCTCTTGTCAGGTTCATGGCCAAAGACGAGACGAACAGGAAGCCGCTGAAGGAGGTCCATCCCCAGGAGCAGGTCCCCTGGAAAGCGGAGGCCCTCAACGACACAGGTCCGGTGGGTGACAGTCAGCGTAGAATGGATGGTGAAGGGAAGGTCCACCTCCGCCGTGACTGGGGCTGGCTGGCCTGAAACTCCCTGCAGCGCTCTTTGGCTAGAGTGCAGGCGTACCCGAGGAAGACGCGCTAGGGACTCCCTCTTCATCATTGTCACCTCTGAACCTGTGTCGACAAAGCAGGAGAATGGCCTACCTCCGACTTCGAGGACTATGAGGGGGCGTCCTCGGAACTGCGGTGGAGTCGACTGGCTGCTGAGATCCCGGCTCGTAGCTACGGCCGCCCGTGGGTCGGGAGTCTGCCTCCGAGCGGCGTTGGGAAAAGGGACAAGAGACCTTGAGGTGCCCCGACTCACCGCAACGGTAGCATCGACCCCGTCCTGCCCGGCACTCGCTGGTATGGTGGCCTCCCATCCTGTGAAAATCACACCAGGGGCGCTGTCTGTTGTCCCTGCGACGTGGGGAAGGGGAGCGGCGAGGTGAAGCAGGGGCCTCGGCCGATCTCCTTACCAGCGGAGGACCATTAAGCGAGGTGTTCTCAGGGGCCTGGATGACTGGAGCCGCTTGTGGCAATATGTCCCCGTAATACTCCAGGCCGGGGATGGTTACTTCTAAGTGCTGACCTGGTTTATACGTACCCAGGGTCATCCTGCCGTCCCGCATGCCATACTGAGATGTCCACAGCCTTGGACGACTGCCGGAGGAGCCCGTGGACGTCTGGTAGGGAATGCCTTGCTCCGACTACAGAGTCCCAAACCAGCTGGCACTTCTCCGCCATAGTACGTATGGAAGGGAAATCGTGCCATAAGAGCTGCTGGCGGAGCCACCCTGGAAGCCCATCCCGGAAGGTACGCTGCATCAGGCTCTCCGCATTCCCGAGGTCCAGGGGGTAATCGCGAGCGCCCTGCTGCACGGCCAGTGCTACAGCACGATAAAAATCCAGAGGTCCTTGGCCAACCGCCATCCTGGCCCGAGCCAGCATATTGAAGAAATGCTTGGCCGTAGAGACACCTCTGAATTGCTCGCGGAGTCGTGCTTTGAAGTCAACCCAATCCCGGATATGGGCGAACCCAGGACTGTTGAGCACTGACCATGCGTACCCCCTTACCCGGCTGCGTGCCATCCGGATGTAGGCTTCCGATGTTGCTGGCAGGGTGGCCAGCTCTATACTGGAGATCCAGGACTCCAGCTCCTGGCTCTGCTGGATGCCCTGAGTTGAAGGAGTCTCGCCACAGAAAAAGGGCACCTCGTCTCGTCCACTGCCATAAAATGGACGAGTCCAGCTGTGGTCACCTAAGTGAACTGGAGGTGCATGCGGGTTGGCGAATGAGTGGAAGGCTGAAGGCTGGGAGGCTAGAGGCTGAGAGGCTGGAGGCTGAGCTTCACGTGCAGTGGAGATTGGAGGCTGGGTCTCAAGAGACGGGTACGGTCCCTGTGAGGGGGCCCCGTAGGACGTCCCAAGGTGGCGCAAGGGCGGTTGAGGCACAGGTTCAGCCATGAAGGAAGCAGGCGGCTGCGGGGGCAGTCTAGCTGCAGACTGAGCACTCTGGTCCCGCGCTGAAGCGATCCCAACCTGGCGGGGACCCATGAGGTCCACGTCAGCGGCAGGTTGACTCCCAGACAGGAGCGGGGCAGAGCGTTGTGGAAGGCGAGGCTCTGCAGGCACCGCTGGAGGCAGATGGGAGGATTGCTCGGGGTCCTCTCCGAGGCAGGGCTGAGCTGAGGGTAGCGATGGCGGAGGGGCAGCAGAGGCCGAGCAGCATCCTCGGTAGCCGTAGAGGGCCCAACAGGCTGGCTCTTCAGGAGGGAAGCCAGAGCCTGCATCTGCGCCTGCATGCGTCCCTCCAGGTGTTCCTGCATGCGGGCGAGCTGCCTACCCATTTGTGCCTCGAGCCGATCCACCAACCTGGCCTCCATGAGCTGCAAGCCGCTCACATCACTGCTGACGGGTGACCCACTGTCCGAGCAGGCAGTCCCAACAGCACCTGCACTACGGGCAACAGTGAGTCCTGGGTCCACCCCAAGGCGGGGTCCTTCGAGAAGGACTGCCTCCTCAGGGGTAGGCGGGCGCGACCCAGCCTGTGGTGCCTTGGGGCGCACCATGGTCCGAGGTGCACGTGGACGCACCTACACTAAAACAGAACAGCTAAACACGGAACACTAAAAAAAATACAAAAACATAAAAAAAAGAAACCAGCGTTAAATGCTGCAATAA
The DNA here is from genome assembly GCF_977035675.1 of Penaeus japonicus. Lineage (NCBI taxonomy): Eukaryota > Metazoa > Arthropoda > Malacostraca > Decapoda > Penaeidae > Penaeus > Penaeus japonicus. The sequence goes on along the minus strand of NW_028234421.1, from coordinate 22,065,704 downwards.
AATCGATACATAAAAAATAGACAAAATCAATCAAGCTGTAAAAGACCAGGTTAATAAGATATAGTAAAATATAATTAAAATGCTGGAAAAAAATTGGGCACTGGCATTAAATAAGACAAAAATCAACAGTAAAAACCCATTAAATTTTAAAAAATACAAAAACAAGTTATAAAATTAAGAAAAACTGATAAAATTCTAAAGTTAAATCTCAAATGGCACTAAGACAGAAAATGCAATAAAAAAATGACCAGTAAAATCTTTAAAAAAGCAAGCAAACTCAAAACTGTAAAATTACTTTAAGTTGAAAGCTTTAAAAAAAGTTACTATAAAAGCAATGAACTAAAATGTAAAAACTGGCTGAAGGCCTTTAAAAAATTTATACATAAAAGAAACAAGCATAAAAACGACAAAACATAAAAAGATATCAATGGCAACGAGACATGTAAACAAAGCGAGAGGCCGTGGATTCGGAGGCAAAAATAATAAAAAAGAACCTCACGATCCACTCGCTGCCAACCACCTTTACTGTAGTGGGTTCGTGGGGCACTCACCCTCCTACAGGAGCTGTAGAGGAGCCTTCTGCAGCAGGAAGGCGTGGAAGGGCAAGAGGGAAAACCGGGCCGGCATAAAGGCAACTGACTAAGACGCTAGAATCTTTACTTTACGTTTATTTGTCAGGCACAAGCTACTACATGTATTAAAACAAACAAGGTATCACAGAACAGGCATGTAGTAGAATAAAAACTTACGCTAGAACGAGAACACGAGAAAACACACACTCCTGCCCAACCCAAGCACACAACCTTCCGCCTTGAAACCTCCTCCACAACTCCAAGATGGCGGTCTTGGAGACCCCGACATGACAGGGGGTTGCCAACTAGGAATTATTACAGGTTGTTTGTGCTTGGATTGGGTGCTCCTTCTCCTCCTTCTCCACAGCCTAAAATACTCCTGGAGGTGGGGCGTTTGACAAAGCGCCCCGAAGGGCGTCGCCAAAGGGCGTGACGGGGGAGTACAAAAAAAGAAAAGAATACGGACGCGAGGCACCCGTCACCCGTTCGCATACGCGCGAACCCATAGCGTTCGCGTAAGAAAGTATGTTACTCTACAATACAAACAACAATAATTATTAAGAATAATAACCATGATAATGAAATAAAACCATGATCTGGTATAGTATGAAGTAAAAAAAAAATTACAGTGATGATAATGCTTTATTTCTATCTTATATCACCTTGAAGAAAATAACATTAATTAAAGAATAACATCATAATAAAGAAGGAAGGTTATGTGTTGATGTGAAGGGGACAACAAGAGAAAGATATGATAGGCGAATGTAAATAATAAAATAGAGGAAAACGAAAGGAAAGATAATGCATAATGAGAGAGAGGGGGTATGAGACTAATTAGAGTTTTGAATTTAGAAGCAACAGATATTATCAGAGAGATAATGATGATAACGATAATAAGGATAAAGAGAAAGAATGCTTGGGAAATCAATTATCAATGTTTGAGAAATAAAGGACTAGAATGAAAAAAATATATATCTTTTACATCATCATTATCATCACTCTCTTTTTCACTATTATCATCACTTACTCTTTCACTATGCTTTTGTATCAAAACTAGAAGGAAAACAAAACAAAATAAAGACAATGCAGAAAGAGACAATAAAATGAGAGACAATTAAGAAAGAGACAGTGAAGAAAGAGACAATTAAGGAAGAGACAATTAAGGAGACATTTAAGGGAGAGACAATTTAGAAAGAGACAATGAAGAAGGAGACAGAGAAGAAAGAGACAGTGAAAAATGAAACAATGAAGAAAGAGACAATGAAGAAATAGACAATGAAGAGACATAGAAGAAAGAGACAGTGAAAAATGAAACAATGAAAAATGAAACAATGAAGAAAGAGACATAGAAGAAAGAGACATAGAAGAAAGAGACATAGAAGAAAGAGACATAGATGAAAGAGACATAGAAGAAAGAGACAGTGAAAAATGAAACAATGAAGAAAGAGACAATGAAGAAATAGACAATGAAGAAAGAGACAGAAGAAAGAGACAGTGAAAAATGAAACAATGAAAAATGAAACAATGAAAAATGA
>NW_028234421.1:22036097-22038597 GCF_977035675.1 Penaeus japonicus | reverse complement strand
AGAAGAGAGAGTGTGAGGGGTGCTCACTTTTTTTTTTATGCCAAAGTCTGGTGGTTCTTCAATCCTTTATTGTTGGATAACGACACGGGTGATATAGTGACATTTACTTGATAAGGATGGCTTGATGGACGTCTCTTGTTAGCCTGGCGTGTCTCATGGGCGAAGCGGGGGGGGGGGGGCGGTAGGCTAGCTGACCTCTCCCCGCCGGAAAGAGCTGGAGTGACTAGCCGGGTCGCTATAAATAGATTCCTGTTCAGATTTTTAACTGGTATTTACGTGGTGACCATGCGGTAGGTAGCCACGTGGGAGATTAGTCTCAAGTGGCACTTGAAATACATCTCGCAGAGAGAGAGAGAGAGAGAGAAAGAAAGGGAGAGAGAGAGAGAGAGAGAGAAAGGGAGAAAGAAAGAGACAGAGGAGCGGGAGAGAGAGGGGGGGAGGGAGAGAAAGAGAGAGATAGAGAGAGAGAAAAGGGGGGGGGAAGAGAGAGATAGAGAGAGAGAAAAGGGGGGGGGAGAGAGAGAGAGAGAGAGGGGGATAAATAGAGAAAGGCACAAAGAGAGAAACGCGATCCTCAGTTGCAATGGATTTACATGATGTCACACCAAAACACTTGCACCCTATTGCAAGTTGCATATTACTAGTTACGCCTTTTTTCATCTTCCCTAAATATTTTTATTATCATTATTATCATTGTTACATGATTATTGCTACTATTGTTTATAGATAATCATTAGTCATCATTTTTGCTATCATTATTATCAACATTATCAATATCATTATCAATTTTATTATCAATATTATCATTATCATTGCCATTACTTTCATCATCATCATCATCATTATAATTATTATCATTATCGTTATCATTATCTTCATTACTCTAAAAATCATCATTATCATCATTACTATCACCACTATTATCAAAACTAATATTAATATCATTATTCTTTGTTTTCTCCAACGTCCTGGATCTGAAATCCAGCACAGGATTCCGAGGTGAAGGGCGACGAAAAACATTTTGGAATGAAGGGTGGGTGGCTCTGTAAGTGTGTGTGTGGCACTGTGAGGGTGTGTGTGGCTCCGTGAGTGTGTGTGTGTGGCACTGTGAGTGTGTGTGTGTGGCTTTGTGAGTGTGTGTGTGTGGCTCTGTGAGTGTGTGTGTGTGGCTCTGTGAATGTGTGTGTGGCTCTGTGAATGTGTGTGTGGCACTGTGAGGGTGTGTGTGTGGCTTTGTGAGAGTGTGGCTCTGTGTGTGTGTGTGAATGTGTGTCTGTGTGCGTGTGTGCGTGTGTACGTGTGTGTGTGTACGTGTGTGTGTGTGTGTGTGTGTGTGTGTGTGTGTGTGTGTGTGTGTGTGTGTGTGTGTGTGTGTTGTGTTTGTGTGTGTGTGCGTGTGTGTGTGTGTGTGTGTGTGTGTGTGTGTGTGTGTTTCTGTTTGTGCGTGTGTATCGAGATGTGTGATGTCAAGTAAAAAATCACTTATAAAATGCACAGACAAACAAACACGCATAAAGATGATATCCTAGTACAGACTATCATCATCCCCATCACCACCATCATCATTATTGCTCTGGTGATGACAAAAAAAAAAAAAAAGAAAAAAAAAAGATAAAGTAGAAAACTGTCGAAGACACAAAAGCTGCCTCGCTCATTTACAATCTCAAGAAGGTCGATAAGAAGGTAATATCACGAAGAACTTTGGTCTTTACAGTCCCCGATGCGGTCGATAAGCGGGTAATGCCTCAGGGAATTTGCAGCTTGGGTAAAAAAAAAAAAAAAAAAAAAAAAAAATGGGGGGATAGGAGAGAGAAATGAATAGCGATGTGGGCGGTGGTGGGCGGGGAGAGTATGCGGGCGTGATCAGAAACCGCTCAAAAAAAGAAAAAAGAAAAGAAAAAAAGAGACAGAGAGAGAGAGAGAGAGAGAGAGAGAGAGAGAGAGAGAGAGAGAGAGAGAGAGAGAGAGAGAGAGAGAGAGAGAGAAAGGGAAGGAAAGAGAAACAGAGGATTGATAAGAGAAAAAAATGGCAGAGGAGGTGCAGGAGGGTGGGGGATGGGGGTAGGAAGGGAGAGCAAATGGGAATAAGAGGAAAGGTTAAAGATGGAGAAGCAAATAAACTCAAGAAGAGTAATTACCAAAAAGAAAAAAAGAAAAAAATGCAGGAGAAGAGCATGAAAGGAGGAAATTATTAAAAAAAAGAAAAAAGAAGAGAAGATTCTCCAAGCCGGAAAGAGAGAGAGTATTGAAAATATTATTCCTCTAATATTCTCCTTATTACAATCAGTAATAAATATAGTATTATGTTTAAGATCATTATCATCATCATAATTAATAAAGATTGTATCATACATTAATAACATCATCGTCATTATTATCGTTATGATTATAATTGATAATATCTTTATCACTATTTCTATGATTTTTGTATCATCATCATCATCATTATTATAATAAATCAGCAAAGAAACAGTGAAAAATTCATCTCTTCCTCCGTAGA
>NW_028234421.1:22023597-22028597 GCF_977035675.1 Penaeus japonicus | reverse complement strand
AATAATAATAATAATGATAATAATAATAATAATAATAATAATAATAATAATAATGATAATAATAATAATGATAATAATAATAATAATGATAATAATGATAATAATAATAATAACAATAAAAAAAATAATAATAACAAAAATAAGGATAACAACATCATGATTGTTATCATTGTCATTATTAATACTATCCTTTTTATCATAATCATTATCCTTATCCTTATCACTGTACATCATTATCATTACCAGTGTTCCTATTATCCTTGTTATTGTCATTATCAATATAGATATCATTATCGTCACTATTACTGTCATCATTATCATTATTACCATTATTATTGTTATTATAATTATAATGACAACAATGATAATAGCAATAATGATAACTATGATAGTAATAGTGATGATAATGATATTCATAACGATAATGATAATAATATTTATAACAATACTAATAACAATAATGATATGAATAATAGTAATAAGAATGATAATAATCCTCATAATGACAATAACAATTACTGTGATGATGATAATGACACCAATAATAAGAACGACAAAGATAATGACAGTAATAATGAATGTTGATGTTGATAATAAAAACCTTCTGTTATGATGCTGACATTCTCATGCGTCTCCCTGCATGTTGTTTTGGTCTCGAGCGCCTTGTCTTCTTCTGCAACAACATTTTCTTTCTTTTATGTTCTTGCTCCCACGACATTTGCAACATCTTATGCATCGAGACAAGGAACAATGTTGTATACGCAGAGAAAGTCAGATACACACGAGATGATAGTTGTAAAATCTTTTTTTTCTTTCTTTCTTTCTTTCTTTCTTTTTTTTCTTCTTCTTTGTTGTTGTTGTTTTTTTTGTCGTTTTTGCTTTTCCGATTTTTATTCCATTTCTTTTTCGTGTTGTTGTTGTTATTTTTTTCTTTTTTTATTGTTGTTTTGTGTTTTTTCGATTTTTATTTTATTTATTTTTCGTGTTGTTGTTGTTTTCTTTTCTTTTTTTGTCGTTTTTGCTTTTTCGATTTTTATTCTATTTCTTTTTCGTGTTGTTGTTCTTATTTTTTTCTTTTTTTATTGTTGTTTTGTGTTTTTTGTGTTTTTTTATTCTATTTTTTTTCGTGTTGTTGTTCCTTTTTTATGTTCTTAATCGTGTTCTCTTTCTTTTTCTTCTCCTTTACCACCATTCGTCTTTTCCATCGTTATTTTTCTTCGTCTTCCTCTTCTTCTTTAAACCAGGGGGAGGGGAAGAAGGGGTAGGGGATGGGTGTGAGTGTGGAGGGGGGAAGGGGGAGGTTAGGCACTGATCTAAGCGAAGTCGAGACAAGAAATTTATGTTTGAACCATTAAATGATGTACCTTAATGGTTTTGTCCTCTGCTCCCTGATCCAACAGGAATTCAGGGCATGGATAATGGCCCTTGGTTCAAGGTACAATGGGTATCTCTTTTCCTGTTTATCTGTGATTTTAATAGTATTTTGTGCTTGGCTTTTTGTCAGGGTCTTATATTTACATATGCGCTCGTGGGATGTATGATGTAAATTCAGACAAACGGGTATAAAAGGACCAAGAAAGAATGAGTAAAAAAAAAAAAAACATAATGTAGATGGACCACATAAAAAAGAGAGGGAGTAAGGTATAAAAGGACCAAGGAAGAAGGAGAGAAAAAAAAAGAATGTAGATGGACCAGATAAAATAGAGAGGGAGTAAGAGTCAAAACAAACACCGAGGAGGTTAAACCAACACAACCAAAGGTTGAGAAAGGAGAGAGAGAAAATAGTATTAGGGGAACGGTGTGAATGAAAGAAAGAAAGAAAAAAAGAAAAAAGGAATTGCCACGGAATAAATACAACGCAACCACTCAAACGAGAAACGATGACATGTAACGATAAAAAAAAAAAAAAAATCTAGTAACAGCTTTATTCTACACTAGTTAAAATGATAATCATAATAATAAAGATGATGCTATTGACAATAATGACGATACTGATAATGATGATCGTGTTAATAATATTATTGATAATGATAATAACGGCAATGATAACCATAATAACATGAATGATAATAAAAAAATATATCAATAATAGTGATAATAATCATCATAACAATAATAAACAGCTTGAGTGACGAGGCAAGAGTCATGGTCAAAGGAAGGCTTCCATCTTGCCAGCTGTCTCCGCCCTGTGCAGTTTGGACACACTAAGTATGGTCGTTTATCATGCTAACATCTACGATTCCCGTAAAGAAGAAGAGAGCAAACGACGTAAACTTTTGTCTTATTTCATAGAAACAGCTACCAACTACGATTTGTCTCTGTGTAAGTGTTGAGTGCTGAGTGACGAAAAGCTGTGTGATATGTTACAGCTAACACAAACACAGATTCTTCTCTCCTTTTTGTTTCTTTCTTTCTCTCTCTCTTTCTTTTTTCTTTTTTAACATTTCACTTTCACCCGTCTCCTCCATTTCCAAATGATACACTGATTTCCTCGAGATTTCAAGTTCCACAAGAAATGAATAATAAATAAATAAATAAATCTCCTTTTGTTTCTCTCTCTCTCTCTCTCTCTCTCTCTCTCTCTCTCTCTCTCTCTCTCTCTCTCTCTCTCTCTCTCTCTCTCTCTCTCTCTCTCTCTTTCTCTTTCTTTTTTTCTTTTTTTAACATTTCACTTTCACCCGCCTCTTTTATTTCCAAATAATACACATTTCCTCGAGATCTCAAGTTTCACAAGAAATGAATAATAAATAAATAAATAGATGAATCTCTCTCTCTCTCTCTCTCCTTTTGTTCTTTTTTTAAACATTTCATTTTCACTCGCCTCTTCCATTTTCAAATGATACACATTTCCTCGAGATTTCAAGTTCCACAAGAAAAAAAAAAAAAAAAAAAAAAAAAAAAAAGTTATTCTCTTATTCATATTTCTTACTTAACATACGATCCTCCCAGCATTACTCTTCACGCCATCTTATTTACCTTAATCCTTCATAATGTATAGTGTCCTCTCGCTGCCGTTTCCTGTCCTCCCGTTCCTCCTATCTCGAGTTACTACCTCTTTTTCCTCCCTCCTCATTTCTCCTCACCCTCTTCCATAGCCTCACTTCCTTCCCGTTTCTTTGAATATATTTCCTCTTGTGTCATGCGTCCGTGTCCTTCCGGTGCCCGCAAATCCCTTCCTATGTAAAATAAGCCTCCGTATTGAAGGGTCATTCTCCTTTGAAAATCTTCTGGCTCGTTCTCTAATGTCTGTGTTTGAGGGACGGGAAATTCAGCGTGGTCTCCGGACAGGGAAATTATTATCGCAACGAGAGGCTCTTGGATTTTTCGAGAGGAGAGAGGGTTTTGGAGATAAGCTTAGCGGGAACAAAGGAAGACGGAGGGAGAGAAAGAAGGAGAGTGAAGGTGATGGTATTATCTGATTTACTCTCTCTCTCTCTCTCCTCTCTTCCTCTCTTTCTCTTTCTTTCTTTCTCTTTCTTTCTCTCTTTCTCTCTCTCTCTATCTCTCTTTCTCTCTCTCTCTCTCTCTCTCTCTCCCTCTCTCTCTATATATATCAACAAATATATAAAATAAAGATAAATATAATATTAATAAATATAATAAATATATATAAATATACATAAACATAATATATAATATATATATTATATATATAAATGTACTCTATTTATAATTAATATATATTTATATATACTTAATATATACTTAAATATATATTCTTATATATATATATATATATATTATCTCATTATATATCTATATATTTTATATATTATATCTCTCTCTATCTCTATATATCTATAAGTATCATATATATCTCTCTCTCTCTTCTATCTCTATATATATATATAGTATATATATATTTTATATATTATATAATATATATATATATATATATTTGTTATTATATATATATATAATATATATATATATATATATATATTATATATATTATATTATATATATATATATTATATATACTATATATATATATATATATATTATATATATATATATATATTATATATATATATATATATATATATGCATATATATATATATATATATATATATATATATATACGTGGGGGGGGGGATGCCTCTCTGTTTATCGTCTGTCAGTTTATCTATCTATCTATTTGTCTATCTATTTGGCTAGTTGCCTGTTTATGTATTGGTGTATTTAGATGTAAAGCCAGTTTCATTTTTTTCATTCATTTGTTACTCATCCAAATACACTTGAACAGATACACACAGGCACGCATTCACACACGCACATACACGCACACACGCACATACACACATACACACACACTAAAGCACAAACACACACACACAAACACACCCCCAGACACACACACACACATACACACACACACACAAACACACCCTCAGACACACACATAAACACACATAAACACACACATGAACACACACTAACACACACACAAAATGCCCCTTTCCCCTTTGACTCCTACCTCTCCATTCAAACCGCTTCCCCTACACCCCACGCCCACCCACCCACCCGCCCACGCAACCACGTACCCATCCCCTTTTTCCTCCATCTCACTTTTTCATTACAAGAAGCTTTTCTTTCGCCTTCCTCACGTCAATGGACCCAAACGCTCCGTTTTCTATACGCTGGTAAACCGCTTCTCCTCCGTTTTCTATACGCTGGCATACCCTCGCTGGGTCTCTATGGCCGAGAAACCTCTTTGGCGCATGAATAAGCCACTTCAAAGGAGGGGCTTCAGCTGCTCTGATATTAATCGAGGAGTCAATATGATATCAGGTGGTGATGTGTCATGCATGTTATTGTTTTTATTATCATTGTCATCACTGTTATGATTGCCAGTAGTGTTATCATTGTTATATATGTATTTACAAATTTATAAATACACACACACACACACACAGACACACACACATGTACATGTATGTAAACACATATGTAACATACATATATATTATATATAATATATATATTATATATATATATA
>NW_028234421.1:22008597-22013597 GCF_977035675.1 Penaeus japonicus | reverse complement strand
ATACTAAAGCATTGCATTTTCACCACCTTCCTACCTGCATCCTGCATGTATGCACACTTAGATATTTTCGTAAAATATTACCTTATCTCCCTATGCAATACGTAGCAATACAGGGGAATTCATTAGATAATTTAGTATAGCAATTGTTGGTCTCAGGAATCTTATTTTTTTGTGAATTGCTAAATCATTTTTTATAAATGAGTAAGCATATTAATTTCTCCAAACTTGTTTTGTGTTTTGTGAATATGTGCGTGTATTTGTAAAGAAAAGTAATAAAGATATAGATACATACATAGGTAGATAGATAGACAAAAAGATAAATAGATAGATATATATATTGATAGGCAGATAGATAGATAGATAGACAGATAGATAGATGCATATATAGACAGATAGACTGACAGATAGACAGATAGATAGATAGATAGGCAGATAGATAGATAAATCTGTGTGTGCGTGTGTGTGTGAACATGTCTATGACTATATACATATCGTGTGTACATCTGTACGCATGCACGTATACAAGCCTTTATATACAACGCGTCTCTTCATACATACATCTTCAAGTCTGTGCACACGTGTATCCATCTATGCATAATATTCCCTTCACGTCACTATCTCCCTCTGCCTCTCTGTCTCGGTCTCTCTCATTTTCTTCGCTTTTGAAACCCGTGCAGGACACTGGGACAAGAGAAGCCCTGAGGGCACACGGTACAAATTTATGAATGTGGCAAGCATGTTTTCCTACGCATTTCTCTTTCATTTTTCAGGGCGAGCATTTGGTTAGGGAAATATTTGTGCATTTCTCTAAAATTCTATGCAAACTTCCTAGAAATACGAAGGGATTTCTATACGTCTTTCTCGTAATGTTTTCTTTTTCTTCTTCTTCTTCTTCTTCTTCTTCTTCTTCTTCTTTTCGTTAGAACTTCCTAATTCCTTATTCTTTTTTTTCTTTTTTTTACTTTTCTTTTCGTTAGAACTTCCTTATTCTTTGTATGTCTCTTCCCATCTTCGTTTTATAGTTAAAAAAAAAAAGTAATGATAACAACGAGAAAAATATTCGTTTTGTGCTGACACTTATGACACTGTGGCTTAGTCTCCAAGTCTCATCGCTGACACCTTGGTAAATTCCCTACAGTGAATACGCTTTAATTCCAATGTCCCGCGTCAGCAAAAAAAAGAAAAAAAATATATATGGAATGTGACTATTTGCGTGTATTCAAACATCATGAGGAGAGACAGCGGCGATTTGGTTTCGTGGTTGCAGGAAAAGTTAGCAAGCACAGTGTGGAAAATGCGGTAATTTGTCGTCTATTGTCATTGAAACTATATCCTTTGTTAGCTTTTGCAATGTCATGGTCATCATTATCATCGCCAACCCTGCTTACCACTGGCATTAATCATTGCGGGGACTATTTCTTATCCTTTCTTTATTTCTTGCAATCTCTACGTGCCGGTACATGTGCTCGTATAAATATTAGCAGCAGAAGATATAGAGAAGATGTACGTGTGATGTAATTCTAAGGACGAGATAATAATAAACACGTCAATTACATATCTTGAATTGTGAAGTTATCTAGTCTCATTCATACTTTTCTTTCTACATTTGTCATTATGAATTCTGATCATGAGTTACAGTATCATTTCCATCAGTATCTAAACGACGCTTATCTTTAGCGTTACTTTTCTGAATCGCACATACACACGCGAGTACCAATATTTTGCCGTCGTCATCACCCAAGTCATCCTTCCCATGACAAAAGGCCAAATCTTCAAACACTCCTCTGTTTGTCTTTCATCGCTCTTTCTACACCGGTATTCAAAGAGGTCTTTCCAGGGATAAGAGGAAACATACTGTACAATGCTGACTCGGAACAAGAAAAAGAAAAAAGAAAAAAGAAGAAAAAAAAGGAAAAAAAAACAAACAAAAAAACATAAACTCAATTGCAAGAATTGCAGGTTTGCCTAGGAACTTTTGTGTCACTGTGCATATACATATTTCATTTCAGAAGTTTTGAATTTCGTCCGAAAAGCCGGGTTTCCATCAAATGTTTTACAGTCTAACGTTGGCGAAGACGTTTGACTATAATGTATGCAGGAAACTCGCCAAGAAGGCAGTTTGGTAGAAGAGCCTGTGTTTTCTTGGGCACTGTGTCTTGTTTTGGTCCTTAGTGTGTAAGGGGGGAGGGGAGGGGAAGGGGGGAAGGTGTAAGATTGAGAGTGTTGCGTATGGCATGATGATTATGGGTATGGTTGAGTATTTACACCCATTGGGCACTGTGTCTTGTTTCGGTCCTTAGTGTGGAGGGGGGGGGGGTAGGGATGGATATGAATGACATAGTAAGTAATGCAGCTGTCGGTATGAATTGGTACTGGAACTGGAACACTCTACAAAAGGTTATAAATTTCTCTGTGGTTATAAGTTTAATATTTAAAGTGCAGATGTGTTTGTGTTAGGGACTTTATACAATACAAAAATCTCTCTCTCTCTCTCTCTCTCTCTCTCTCTCTCTCTCTCTCTCTCTCTCTCTCTCTCTCTCTCTCTCTCTCTCTCTCTCTCTCTCTCTCTCTCTCTCTCTCTCTCTCTCTCTCTCTGTGTGTGTGTGTGTGTGTGTATGTGTGTGTATGTGTGTGTGTGTGTGTGTGTGTGTGTGTGTGTGTGTGTGTGTGTGTGTGTGTGTGTGTGTGTGTGTGTGTGTGTGTGTCTTTCTCTCTCTGTCTCTCTTTCTTTTTCTCTCTCTCATTATTATTATTATTGTTATTATTATTATCATTATCATCATTATTGTTATTATTATTATCATCATTATTATTATTATTATTATTATTATTATTATTATTATTATTATTATCATTATTATTATTATTATTATTATTATCATTATCATTATCATTATCATTATTATTATTGTTATTATTACTATTATTATTATTATCTTTATCATTATTATCATTATCATTATCATTATTATTAACATTATTATTATTACTATTGTCATTATTATTATTATCATTATTATCATTATTATTATTATTATTATTATTATTATTATTATTATTGTTATCATTATCATGATTATTATTATTATCATTATTACTATTAGCATTAGTATTACTGTTATTATCATTATCATCATTGTTATTGTTATTATCATAGTTATTATTATCATTGTTATCATTATCATTATCGTTATCATTATAGTTATCGTTGTTATGAGAATTACTGTTGTCATTAGTATCAGTATTACCACCATCATTATTATTGCTATCATAATCATTGTTGTTGTTATTGTTAGTAGTAGTATTGGCATCACTATTGTTTTATCATTATTTTTATTATCATTATCACCATTATCAATATTTATGTTGATGTTGTTATTAATATTATTGCTACTCTCCTTATCATTATTATTATTATGATTGCTATTATCATTATTGTTATTGTGACCGATAATATTATTCTCATTAATATTATCATTATCATAATCACTTCTCCATCATTATCATAATTATCATTATCATCATTACTATCACTACCATATTCATCATTCCTTCATTATTACATAAATATAAGGGCATTCTACAATACAAAATCTCTCTCTCTATTTCTCTCTCTCTCTCTCTCTCTCTCTCTCTCTCTCTCTCTCTCTCTCTCTCTCTCTCTCTCTCTCTCTCTCTCTCTCTCTCTCTCTCTCTCTCTCTCTCTTTGCTAACATCTTTAACCATGATGATAATAATCATGATGATTATACTGATGATGATACTAATAAATAATTCCTCCTATGGGTATGTATTGCATAGTTGAACTAATTTCGATTCGCTATAACTTCCCTCTATGTGTAAGTCTGTGCATAGTTAATGTCTACCTTCGAAATGTTTATTCTAACTTCTATTCGACATAACTTCCTTCTATGTACACGTTGGTGCATAACGGATTTCATATCAAATACAACTTTTTTTTTTTAACAAATGCAACAGGAAAAGGAACAAGACTTGAAAGAGAAGTTATGATTGCGGTGTTAGTAATTAGTCCTGACACGGGATAATAAACATTTTTATAATTATTGTTATTATCATTATTATTATTATTATTATTATCATCATCATTATTATCATTATTATCATTATTATAATCATCATCATTATTAGTCCTGACACGGAATAATAAACATTATTATTATTATTATCATTATTATTATCATCATTATTATTATTATCAGTATTATTATTATTAGTTCTGACACGGGATTATAAACATTATTACTATTATTATTATTATCAATATCATTATTACTAATACTAATCCTGACACGGGATAATAAACATTATTACTATTATGTTTATTATTATTACTATTATTATTATTATTATTATTATTATCATTATTATTATCATTATTATTAGTCCTGACACGGGATATTAAACATGCCGGTTTTAATTTGTGGATAAAGTTCGATATTTTCCCGTGATGCATTCGTAAGGTCAGTGGGTGGGTGTCCTGTTGGGCGTAGTGTATTTGACAATTTTTGTATTTTGTTTTGTTCTTTTCTCGGTGTGATGTGCTAATTTATTTTGTAACTTATTTGTTTTTCTTTATTTGGAGTGATGTGTTTATTTGTTTTGTATTGTTTTTTCCTTTTTTTCTATTTTTTGTGTTATTGGATATTATGATGTGTTTTTTTTTTATTTTTATATTCATATTGTTATCTCGTTATTGAAATGAATTTAGTATAAGTTTCTTGCTATATCATTTTCATGTTTTATTTGGTACTGATATCATGAATACTTTAAACTCTTCTATTTTCATTATCTTTTTTTTCCTTTTTTGGTGAGTAGAGAAGAGATAGGATAATCATCATTATAATTACATTATCATATAATTTCAAAAGTTAACGATGATAGCAGTAGTAAGTACGAAAGTTGGATGACTATAAAACAATAAAATCCCTCTCATTCTTAACTAGCATCACCCTATTATTTCCCAACAGACAGAACCCCAG
>NW_028234421.1:21916097-21923597 GCF_977035675.1 Penaeus japonicus | reverse complement strand
TATATATATATATATATATATATATATATATATTATATTATATCTTATTTGTCTCTCTCTGTCTCTTTCTTTCTCTCTCCTATCTCTCTCTCTCTCTCTCTCTCTCTCTCTCTCTCTCTCTCTCTCTCTCTCTCTCTCTCTCTCTCTCTCTCTCTCTCTCTCTCTCTCTCTCTCTCTCTCTCTCCCTCTCCCTCTCCCTCTCCCTCTTCCTCTCCATCTCCATCTCCATCTCCATCTCCATCTCCATCTCCCTCTCCCTCTCCCTCTCCCTATTCTGCTCCCATCCTCTCTCTCTCCCTCTCTCTCTCTCAGTCTCTCTCTCTCTCAGTCTCTCTCTCTCTCTCTGTCTCTCTATCTCTCTCAGTCTCTCTCTCTCTCTCAGTCTCTCTCAGTCTCTCTCTCTCTCTCTCTCTCTCTCTCTCAGTCTCTCTCTCTCTCTCAGTCTCTCTCTCTCTCTCAGTCTCTCTCTCTCTCAGTCTCTCTCTCCCTCTCCCCCCCTCCCTCTCTCTCTCTCTCTCTCGTCCGATTTCCTTGCAAGGGAGAGAGCGAGGCCTTTTGCAATGAAGTCTTAAGGGAAATCAAGCTTGGACGTTACTTTGCAACCGCGGAACAGCTTGCATAATGACGCAGTACGATGACTTATCATTCTGCAATGTCTGTGATAATGACTCATCTTTCTGTGATTCGAGAGTGAGGACTTTTCCCAGGGATGCTGTGATGTCCTATGATGAAGGATTCTGTAGCTTTATTAATATTATTGATTTTGCTATCGTTATAAGCATTGTTTGTTGTTATCAGCATTAGTATCGTTTTTATGAATGGTATTGCTCTTATTACTTCTTTTAAATTATTGTCATTTCTATCAATTACATTATTACTGTTGTTTTTATCATTGTTGTTACTATCACCCCTATTACTATTATCATTTTTATTATTTTCATTATCATCATTATCACTATCTTCATTATCATTATCAATATCATCATTTTAAGTTAATGCAATAGTAGTAATAGTACTATCATCATAATCATTATCTTTACTGCTGTTATTATCATTATTATCATTGCAATTGTTACTCTTTTATCACATTTATTATCATTTACCATTATCATATATCATTACTTTCATCACCATTATCAATATCATTATCATTATTATCATCATAATTTTCATTATCATTTTTATTATGACACTTTCATTGATGTCATTAATATTACCATTGTAATTGTCATTTTTATGATTATTATCATTATCCTAATTGATATTCTTATCATCATTACTGTCATCAGTTATCATTATTACCATTAGTGATTTTAATATCATTATCATATCATTATTGCTATCATTATTACTGTAGTTGTTGTTTTTACCATTATTGTAATCATCATCATTATCATCATTATTGTAATCATTGTTAGTATCTTTGTCATTATCATTATCACCATTATCATCATTGTTTTCATTATTATTATTATGATGATCATCATTATCAGTACTATTATTATTATTATTATCATTATCATCATTACTACTGTAGTGAACCATGAGTTCACTTAAGTACCCATTAATGACCTCGTTAGCGCTTGGCCTGGGTCAAGCACCATGACGAACAGAAATTCATAATTAATTAATTATTATTCACTTCTTCGCTGTCAATACTATGGTTGTCTTTATTTGTTACAAGGACCCTGTCGTGTACCTGTTTTCAAATGAGGGCCAATCAGGTAACCGTGCCTGGAACAGGGCCAATAAAAATGGCTATGCCTGGAAGAGTGCCAATAAAATGACCGTGCCTGGAAGAGTGCCAATAAAATGACCGTGCCTGGAAGAGTGCCAATAAAATTACCGTGCCTGGAAGAGTGCCAATAAAATGACCGTGCCTGGAAGAGTGCCAATAAAATGACCGTGCCTGGAAGAGTGCCAATAAAATGACCGTGCCTGGAAGAGTGCCAATAAAATTACCGTGCCTGGAAGAGTGCCAATAAAATGACCGTGCCTAGAAGAGGGCCACTTAAAATTATCGTGCCTGGAAGAGTGCCAATAAAAATGCCCGTGCCTGGAAGAGGGTCACTAAAATGACCATGTCTAGAAGAGAGCCAATAAATATAACCGTGTCTGGAAGAGTGCCAATAAAATGACCGTGCCTGGAAGAGTGCCAATAAAATAACCGTGCCTGAAAGAGGGCCACTTAAAATGATCGCGCCTGGAAGAGGACGGGTGGTACAGCATGTGTACCGCGCATTCAAAAGCCCAGTGGCCGGGCGGCACAGTATTGTGCCAGCCATTCAATTGATTTAGGCCTAATAATTCGAACGTCTGGAAGAGTGCCAATAAAATGACCGTGACTGGAAGAGTGCCAATAAATAGGACCGTGTCTGGAAGAGTGCCAATAAAATGACCGTGACTGGAAGTGCCAATAAATATGACAGTGTCTGGTAGAGTGCCAATAAAATGACCGTGACTGGAAGAGTGCCAATAAAATGACCGTGATTGGAAGAGTGCCAATAAATAGGACCGTGTCTGGAAGAGTGCCAATAAAATAACCGTGACTGGAAGTGCCAATAAATATGACCGTGTCTGGTAGAGTGCCAATAAAAATGACCATTCCTGGAAGAGTGCCAATAAAATGACTATGCCTGGAAGAGGGCATCTTAAAATGACCGTGCCTGGAAGAGTGCCAATAAAATGACCGTGCCTGGAAGAGGGCTAATAAAAATGACAGTGCCCTGAAGAGTGCCAATAAAAATGACCGTGCCTGGAAAAGCGCCAATAAAATGACCGTACCTGGAAGAGTGCCAATAAATATGACCGTGTCTGGAAGAGTGCCTATGATCATTATTAAAATTATTGTAGCCATTATCGTCATCATTATCATTATTCTATTATTTTCAATAGCTTTATCATCATCATTATCATCGTCATTATTAATACTGTTGCTATAATATTTTCATTATTATCACTATCATCAATACCCTTATCATTATCACTATTTTCACTAATATAGCTATCATTCTTATTATAATCATCACCATTATCATTAGTAGTAGTAATAGTAATAATATCACCATTATTACTTCTATCTTTATCATCATAATTATTTTTATATTCATTATCATAATCATTATCATTAATACCATTATCATTATCATTATCATTATCATCATTACTATTATCATTATCATTGTTATAATCATCCCCATTACTATCAGCAGAGGTTATACTATTAATGTCATAATTCTTACTACTATCATTATCATCAGTAGCAGCCTTATCATCATTAACATTATCATCATAATCATTACTGTTATCATTACATCATCATTTTATTGTTATTACTATCATTATTATTATCATTATAGAAATCATTATCAGTATCATTAAGGTTATCGTCTTTATCATCATTATTACTATCACCATTGTTATTATCATTGTTATCATTCTTATCAACATTGTCAATTTTAACATAACGATCATCATTTATCTTTCTCTTATTACTATTGTTGTCATTATTATCATCATATCTTCCTCTTCCTCATCTTCATCCTCATTGTCCTCACCAGAGAGAGAGAGAGCGGGGGGAGGGGGTGAGAGAGAGAGGGGTTGAGAAAGAGAAGGAGGGAAGGAAGGAGAATATGAGAGAGAGAGAGAGTGAGAGTGAAGGAGGGAAGGAGGGAGGGAGAGACAGAGAGAGAGAGAGAGAGAGAGAAGGAAGGAGGAAGGAAGAAGGGAGAGAGAGAGAGAGAGAGAAGGTGGGAGGGAGGGAGAGACAGAAAGAGAGACAGGGACTAAGACAAGTCGAATTGATAATGGACTTTGATGAACAAGTGAACAGAAGCAATGAAGGAAAGTCAAAACTATATTTAAAAATATAATCACTATCAGTATTGATCATCCCTAATCACGAATAACTCATTTACTAAAAAAAAATAATAATTGTTAATGACACTAATCATCAATATTCAGATAATGCTCCAAAGGCCATTACGTGGATCACCCATGGGTAAAATCAGTAAAATCTGCTTTATACACGAATGAACCGAAATTGTGTCAAATCTGAAAACACTGATATTGTGTTCTGTTGATGAACAATAACAAATTATCATAAAGCGGGAAAATATGTATCCTCTTTTGTGCAATGATTTACACTGCATTCTTTTCTAACTGATATATCCTGCTATTGAAGCGAAGATGCACTTGACAGGTGCCTGAGGACGGTTGGCAATTTGACAAGCTGGTGATTCAATTACTTGGCAATAAATAGGTTGGTGAGGATAAATATTTGAAATACAACTGCGTTATTTTCACATGTTGTCTGCAGCCAGTCATCATCAACCTGCACTGTCGTCTCAAGTATGTATGCTCAGCATTGCTTCCTTCAAATGTTATAAGGATGCTAAAGGGATGCTATGAGGATGCTAAAATGATGCTAAAATATAGCTAAACTGGCGCTAATGTTATGCTAAATTGATGCTAAACTAAGGCTCAAATGATGTTAAAATGAATTCTGATAATAATAATGATAATAATAATGATAATGATAATAATCATTAGTAGTATAACAATAATAATAACAATAATGATAGTAATAACAATAATGATAACAAAAATAATATTAATACGAGTAATCATAAAAACTATAATAATGATGATGGTGAATACTACCCATAATAATGATAATAAGAAAGAGAGTAAGGATAAGACGAAGAAGGAGGAGGAAACGAAGAAAATGAAGAAGAGAGAAGATTAAGAATGAGGAAGAAGATAAAAAATAAACATTCTGAGTAACGAAAGATAATGTAGTGACAAAAAATATTCTTTAAGTTCCAATAATACAATCCCTTATTTCTCAAAATTTCGATTTTCCCCCCCAAAAAAAACAGTTAACTAAATAATCCGGAAATAGCTATCCATAAAAATAGTAAATGAAAACACAAATAACAAATCTATTTCTAAAAAATAAAAATAAAAAAATAAATGAATAATAAAGACATTAAATCAGACGACATAATGATAATGGTAATGACAAAGCACCTCAAAGGAAGAAAAAATTGGGCGTCTCGAATCCAGATAGCATAGCCAGTGCAGGTTGCAGCCACCAACGGCAATTCTGACGTGCAACATACGATAATGGCTTTGCCAACCGCTCTTAATTCTTTACAGTATTTTGCCGGTATTGAAGTATCCTCGCTTGTAAATTTTGCACTGATAGAGAGAGAGAGAGAGAGATGGAGGTAAAAGAAAGAGAGAGAGAGTGGATGCAGGGTGAGAGAGTGAGAGAGAGAGAGGGAGAGAGAGTGGATAGAGAGAGAGAGAGAGATGGAGGTAAAACAAAGAGAGAACCGGAAAGAGAACAATAGATAGTGGAGGTCAGAGAGAATAAGGGGGGAAGAGAGAGTGAGAAGTGAGAGGTGAGGTTAGGAGAGAGTCAAACAGATAGACAGATAGAGACGGAGACAGAGAAAGTTAAAGAAAGAAAGAGAAATTGATTGACATAGATCTACATATACTGATAGAAAGAGAGAGAGAAGAGAGCATAGAAAATAGGGAGAGAAAGATAGAGAGAGAGAGAGAGAGAATACAGCATAGATAAGAGAGAGAGAGAGAGAGAGAGAGAGAGAGTGAAAGAGAGCATAGAAAAGAGAGGGAGAGAGAGAATGAGAAAAGAGCATAAAAAAGAGAGAGAGCATAGAAAAGAGAGAGAGAAAGAGAGAGAGAGAGAGAGAGAGAGAGAGAGAGAGAGAGAGAGAGAAAGGCTACACTGCCACAACCGTCACTCACTCTCCCTGATACCCGAGCCAGGCCACAGTCTCACTACTCGTCCTCGACCCTCGTGTGCAGTCACGAACAAAAGTCCTCGCCCTCGCTAACTGAAGCCTCGAATCACTCCATGACCGGTGCTTCAATGGATGTTCGAGACAGGTCTCGGAACACAGGACTTGTGACCTACGGGGCTGTGCCTGCCTTTGGACTTAGGATGGTTGAGGATAGATAGATCGATGGATGGATGTTTATCATTTATATATATATATATATATATATATATATATATATATATATATATATATATATGTATATATATATATATATACATACATATAAAGAGAGAGAGAGACTGTGTGTTTGTGTGTGTGTGTATGTGTGTGTGTGTATGTGTGTGTGTGTGTGTGTGTGTATATGTGTGTGTGTGTGTATGTGTGTGTGTGTGTGTATGTTGCTCTCGTTTGTTTTTTGGTGAGCACCCATAGCAGTATTGAAAAGAGCTTAAGGTTTGCTCGGTTTATTGGGAGAATGAACTTGCCTAGTACCTTGTGGAGAAAGAAAGAAAGGAGTATACTGGAAGAGATGAATCTTCTACGGCGGTGGCTGGCTACTGTCCTGGTCGGCCTGTGTTTTCCTCCTGGAAAATAAGTAGTACACGTGGAGAAATGTCCACGTGATAATGCGCCATCTTGGATTCGCCATCTTGGAAGTCTCTGACAGAGAGAAGGAGATTCAAGAGAAAGAGAGGAAGGGAGGTAAGAGAGATAGAGAGACAGACAGACTGATATAATGATACATAGACAGAATAAAAGATAAAGAAACAGGAGACAGACAGAGATTCTCGCGAGAGAGAGAGAGAGAGAGAGATGAAATGGCGAGAAATGTGTATATTAAAGACAGATACTCAATTGCAAAACAGTTCCATGCATGAAGAAAGAAAAACGCAATTTTGCCTCGGTAATTTCAGCTGCTGTTAACTGCACTGAGAAATGGGGATGGAATATAGTGCATAAAATACATGACTCAGTGTGGAAACGCATCACAGATTCCTGATACAATGAATAATGTAATTATGATTGAATGGAAATATGATAAAATAACAGAAGCTTTACTACTTTAAAATGAAATAGCGACTTTGAACATTACAGTGATAATTATAGTAACACAACAACTAATGAATTACAAAATATCAAAACAGAAAAGACAGAGAAAAGTATATAGACATAGCTTTCACTTTTTTCATATATATTTTTTCTTGGTGTTTTGTCATTCAGTTGATCACGTGGAATCACACAGAATAACAACGCAAATGCATTTACAGCATTTGCATTTCAAATGATTAAATAAATGAACATTTTTTGTACATATATTTATAATCTTTAAATATACGCGAACATATATCTGCAACTGTTGAATTTATGATACCAGTTCCCTCACATTCCGAGGCTATTTCAACATTCTGTAAGTCTGGCAGTGCAATGACACTGTAAAATTGCAAAGGAAATCATATTCCAATAAATCATAACAGTCATTTCCCTCTAGATATTGGAGCAATGATCAAAAGTGGAAATGATATTAAAAGAGAGGGAGAGAGAGAGGGAGGGGGCAGGGAGGGAGAGAGGGATGGAGAGGGAGGGAGAGAGAGAGAGGGAGGAAGGGAGAGAGAGAGAGAGGGGGAGAGAGAGAGAGGGAGAGGGAGGGAGAGAGAGGGAGGGAGGGAGAGAGAGAGAGAGAGAGGGA
>NW_028234421.1:21906097-21908597 GCF_977035675.1 Penaeus japonicus | reverse complement strand
GTATAAACGTTTCCAGAGAGAGAGAGAGAGAGAGAGAGAGAGAGAGAGAGAGAGTGTGAGTGTGTGTGTGAGATAGAGAGAGAGAGAGAGAGAGAGAGAGAGAGAGAGAGAGAGAGAGAGAGAGAGAGAAAGAGACTTTGACGAGTTTATTGAGACAAGTGATTACGTCTCAAAAGGATGAGGTAACATAGGTTATCCTCACCCCAATAGAGAAAGAGAGAGAGAGAGAGAGAGAGAGAGAGAGATGGACAGACAGATAGACAAACAAAACAAGAATTGAATAAAAATGTGGGTCATAACACCACCTAATCTAACGTATTTCCTAAAAGTGCTAACCATATATTTAATGACGCAAAAATAATGGAGGTATGTTTGATTCAGGCATGTCTCAATTCACTCCGCATACATGGAATAAAACATAAGGTTTATTATGACTCTTCTCTGTAACGAAACAATAATAAGGAAATGTGGTAATAATATAAATCGGAAAAGAGAACATGAAAAAATCACTAACATAATCAAAAGTGTGTCCAAACATCCATTCTCTCACTCTCTTTCTCTCTCTCTCTCTATCTATCTATCTATCTATCTATCTATCTATCTATCTCTATCTCTATCTCTCTCCCTCTCTCTCTCTCTCTCTCTCTCTCTCTCTCTCTCTCTCTCTCTCTCTCTCTCTCTCTCTCTCTCTCTCTTACTCTCTCTCTCTCTCTCTCTCTCTCTCTCTCTCTCTCTCTCTCTCTCTCTTACTCTCTCTCTCTCTCTCTCTCTCTCTCTCTCTCTCTCTCTCTCTCTCTCTCTCTCTCTCTCTCTCTCTCTCTCTCTCTTTCTCTCTCATTCTATCTTTCTTTCTCATTCTCTCATTTTCTCTCTTTCTCTTTCTCTTTATCTCTGATTTGACAGAAGACGTATTCGAAAGAAAGAAAAAAAGCTCTTTCTTTTTGTATCGAATAAAATAATCCGAATTGACGATGCAAAACCAAGCACGGCTTTGAATGGCCGGGGAATGATGCAACAGCGAGGTCCACTGAAAACCATCGCTTGCAATATGACATAGCAGAGGAAAATGGACGGTAGCTCTTGGCGACCGCGGGGATCTATTTTGGGGAGCGTATGAGAGGGTAATGAAGGACCTCCCATGAAGTCATCTCTCTCTCTCTCTCTCGCTCGCTCGCTCGCTCTCTCTCTCACTCTCTCTCTCTCTCTCTCTCTCGCTCGCTCGCTCTCTCTTTCTTACTCTCTCTCTCTCTCTCTCTCTCTCTCTCTCTCTCTTTCTCTCTCTCTCTCTCTCTCGCTCGCTCGCTCTCTCTCTCTTTCTCTTCCGTTCTCGCTCTCGTTATCTCTCTCTCTCTCTCTCTTTCTCTTTCGCTTTCTTTCTTTCTTTTCTCTCTCTCTCTCTCTTTCATTTTCCTCTCTCTCTTTCTCTCTCATTCTCTCCTTTCTCTTTCGTTCTCTCTCTCTGTCTCTTTCGCTCTCGCTCACTCTCTGTCTGTTGGTCTGCCTGGGTCTCTCTCTCTCCATGTCTCTCTTCTCTCTCTCTCTCTCTCTCTCTCTTTCTTTTCTCTTTCTCTCTTTCTTTTTTCTCTCTCTCTCTCTTTCTTTCATTTTCGCTCTCGCTCGTTCTCTCTCTTTCTCTCTCTTTCTCTTTCGTTCTCTCTCTCTGTCTCTTTCGCTCTCGCTCTCACTCTCTCTGTCTGTTTGTCTGCCTGTCTCTCTCTCTCTCCATCTCTCTCTCTCTCTCTCTCTCTCTCTCTCTCTCTCTCTCTCTCTCTCTTTCTCTCTTTCTTTTTTTCTCTCTCTCTCTCTTTCTTTCATTTTCGCTCTCGCTCGTTCTCTCTCTTTCTCTCTCTTTCTCTTTCGTTCTCTCTCTCTGTCTCTTTCGCTCTCGCTCTCACTCTCTCTGTCTCTCTCTCTCTCTCTCTCTCTCTCTCTCTCTCTCTCTCTCTCTCTCTCTCTCTCTCTCTCTCTCTCTCTCTCTCTCTCTCTCTCTCTCTCTCTCTCTCTCTCTTTCTATCTCTGTCCATCTATCTATATGTGTGTGTGCGTGTATGTGTATGTGTGTCCAAGAAACAAAAAAAAAAGGAGAACCAGATGTGAAAGCAGACTGTAGGAGAATAAGAAAATAAAACTCTCCGCTCGGCCCCGCCAAGAGATCCGCGTTCAACGGCCGTGTAACGGAAGGACGAATGCATATTTCCTGGCTTTGCAGACGAGGTAATCTTAATCGACTTTTCATTGAATAAGTTTTAAGAAATATTGAGAAGGATGCATCTTTATGACGATAAGGGGCTCCTTTCGCAGGATTCTCAGGATGCAAATAATGCAAAGTTTTGGCCTTATAAGGAATATGGGGGTGGAGTACCGTATTCCAGGGAGCGCAAGCATCTCCCAAAGCCCAATATTCTCTATCTCGTAAGGAGAGACAGAGAGAGAGAGAGAGAGAGATAGATCAAAAGACAGATAGATAGTAGATGCGTTTTCTGTGATCTGATTCTAGATG
>NW_028234421.1:21893597-21896097 GCF_977035675.1 Penaeus japonicus | reverse complement strand
TGATTTTGTTTGTATGTTGTTACCTTTGTTTGATTGTTTGTTGTTCTTGTATTGGTATTTTCTTATATTCTGCGTTATTAGAAGGAGTATTTCTACGTATTTTCTACTGAATTGTTTATTTTTTCAGACGATATTTGGTTCCATATCATGATAAAACTTCATATAAATGTGTAGTAGTTAATGTAATATCAAGCTTATGCTATCGTAGTCTACAGTCACCCCGATATGTTTCAGTTATTTTCAGGTTGATTATTATCTTAGTGTTGTCATAGTAACGTTGATGATTATGATTATATTGATCATTTTTATTAACCTTATTATTATCATTTTCATTATTATCATCCTTACTATTATTATTTTGTGTATTATCATTATTATTATCATCATTATTATTAATATTACTATTATTATCATTATTATTATTATTATTATTATTACTATATTTATTATCATTATCATCATTGACAAGATTATCATCATTATTATCATTATCATTGTAATCATTACTTTTACTACCATTAGTGATGTTGTTGTTATTGTTGTTATTATCCTAATAGTCATCATCATCATCGTCATCCTCTTTTCATTATCGAGATCAATGTCATTATCGCTGTTGCTGTTTTTGCTATCATCATTCATTCTTATCTTTATTACTATCATTATCATTATCTCGTATCATTACTTGTTATTAGTATTATGTTTTGACTTTTCACCATTATTGATATGCAATAAATATTATCAACATTATTTTCATTATCAACCTACCATAATCACGATAATTGTTATCGTGTATAGATAAATGAATATTAAATAACACACACACACAAATACACACACACACACACACACACACACAAACACACACACACACACACACACACACACACACACACACACTCACACTCCACACACAAACACTAACATATCATATATATATATATATATATATATATATATATATATATATATATATATAAGCTACAAAAACTTACATAGGAAAGATATTATCAATACAGATAATCCGCTTAATCTAATTTAAATTTAAATATAGACATAGGTAAAATGTTTTTAAAAGTAAAATGTTTTAAGTAAAATGTTTTGAAAAGTAAAATGTTTTAAGTAAAATGTTTTGAAAAGTATAATGTTTTGAAAAATAAAATATTTTTAAAAGTAGAATGTTTTTTTAAAAGTAAAATGTTTTTTAAAAGTAAAATATCTTTTAAAAGTAAAATGTTTTTAAAAGTAAAATGTTTTTAAAAGTAAAAGGTTTTTAAAAGTGAAGTGTTTTTAAAAGTAAAATGTTTTTAAAAGTAAAATGATTTTAAAAGTAAAGTGTTTTTAAAAGTAAAATGTTTTTAAAAATCTTTCTTTATAGTAGTAATGATAGTCTTGAAATGAGACCTTTAGGCAACTTGAGATGCAAAGATTATTAATTAAAGCTCTTAGAAGATAGGAAAAAAAAACAGGGGAAGAAATTTAAGTAAAATATAAAAAAAACATAAAATCACAGGAAAAAAAAAATATATCATAAATATTCATTTCTTAAAGCCAAGAACAGGAAACAGGCAACGCCCACACCGGAGCAGGGGGACAGACAGAATAGCCATCCAGGGGGGGTTCACGCCGGAGCGCCCAAGACACCCATGTTCATCTAATATTTTATGCTGAACAGTTGAACAGTTCATCGATGACTTACGGCAAGTCTTTGATCAAAAGTAATTATATTAATTCACTTGTGTTCTCTTCGGATGCTATGGTAACTTTTTCCGCCTCTTCTTAAAAATCCTGACGATACTCCTACCATCCTATAAGTATTATATCATAATCATTATTATTATATAAGCGAGCGATGCTTCTCCACAGGGTGCGAGTACATAAAGGTGAACACAACATATAAATGCACAAAATGCCGAGTACTAAGTATTAAGAGGTACTGCGAAAAAAGAAAGAAAGAAAGAAAGAAAAAAAAAACATCTACAACAGGGAAAAATAAAACAAAAAATACTTCGATAAGAAATGGATATAAATGTAAAAAAAAAAAAAAAAAATACATCAAAATAATAGGGTATATTAAACAAATAATAATAACAAAAATGAAAAATAAAAACAAATACCTGTTGACCGAACCGAAAGTAGAAATGGCAGTGTTAACCCCAAGACCACGGTTATGAGAGGGCCATACGACCCTTTCCCGTGAGAACACGACCTGTGTCTTGTACTCTGTAGGGAGGACCTCGCAAACGAGCCACTTACTGCACCATGAGTGAACTGCTTCCTTGGACGTCGAGTGGGTACTCAACTTTTTTTTTTTTCTACTATTGTTTTCTTGCTGTTTAGTATTTTTATTCCCTTTCTGGGCAGTTTGTATGTATATTTTTTCGGGGAAAATTTTCTCATGGAAAGTCTAAGATTTCTTTCTTTTTCTCTGGCTCTCTCTCTCTCTCTCTCTCTTTCTCTCTCACTATTTATCTATCTATTTCTCTATCTCTGTCTATCTTTC
>NW_028234421.1:21863597-21868597 GCF_977035675.1 Penaeus japonicus | reverse complement strand
ACTATTAACATTCATGTCATAATATATGTTGCTTTCAGCCACTGCCATCCATATGACCCGTGGGTATATCACCTTGGATATTCTCAATAACATTTTTTTTTCACTTAAGTTAAGAAATTAAAGGAAGGTATCATGGCGGCGCTTATGGTCACTGACACTAAGATCCGTCTAGACAGTGAAAAAAAATATTATGTTGTTCTGGCGCTTAATGGGTTTCACCGTTGAGTAAACTTAAGTTGTATAATTATTTAATTAAAAGTGAAATGAAAGAGGAATTCTGTAGGGAAGTATCATGTTTATATTTTTTATGATTAATTCAAAATGCTGAGCTAGTCAAAGGATAACTTGTTAACTGTTTAAGAATAAAGAATATATTCAGTGATCAACTAGGATCGTTCAGACAAGTTCTATCGTCATGAATAGTTTAGAAGTTTCGCGCTTACCTTAAAAGAAGAGAAAACAAACAAACAAACAAACACACACAAAAAAGGACCCCGGAACGCCAAAACAAAGTACTTCCTTTACAAACAACAAACCAAGCCCTTTCTCACACACCTAAAGTGGACCGCATCAGCCGAGTCCTTTTCTTATGGACGAATCTCAAAGTTGGTCTGTAACTTATACTCTTCTGATTTCCCAAACGTCTGTGCCCTTGACGTGTATAAGTGAACCTGGTTAATTCATGAGAAGAGTAGAGAGAGACTGGTTATCTAACGATCAAACGATTTTGATAAAGACCAATTTCGGTGTTTACTTTGGCCGTTAACAAAGAGAGGTGTTCTGTATTGGGCTATATTTTTTGGCGTTTGGTTAAAAACTAAATATTTCTTCTCATTCAAAAGGTTTTAATATAATCATTAAGAATTAAGTGTGTTATGACTGCTGAATATGTTTATCTTATCCGAAGAAGAAATGTTAAAAGAACCAAGCGCATATGGATTCCCTTAGCATTATGAATCCTTTTTCATATTAAGACAAGAATAAAGTTTGCAGGGACCTTTATCCTGGTTCTTATCCAATTTAAATGGGCCATTTATTTCTAACGGATAGTGAATTAACTAACAAATATCAGAAGTGGTCGTCTCCATGTATCAAAAACTGCCATTCAATATTTCATCGACTTGAACTGCGATTCAATCTATCTATTTCTCTGGAGACAAGAATCGTGTGCGTGTGTATGTGTGTGTGCGCGTGTGTGTGTGTTTGTGTGTGTGCGCGTGTGTGTGTGTGTATGTGTGTTTGTGTGTTTGTGTGTGCGTGTGTGTGTGTGTATTTGTTTGTGTGTGTGTGTGAAAGAATTTTATTTGTTTTTGTTCTTTATCTCCTTTTCTGGGAAACATACCATAACACAGAACGACGGTTATGTATGGCAAGACTGTGTGGAAACATTGTCTCTTCCTTTGAACTGTAATGTTTAAATGAATGTTCTGTTGACGCTAGTAAATGCGGACCTACTTCGCTTTAATAGGTGTAACGAGCTCACCTATTCGTTAAGTATTTAATGGTATTTCTCTTTATTTACACACTATATTTTTTTTCTTGTAACCTGGGACTTCATACATGTGGTTAGGTAAATATAACTTTTGTTTTATTCAATCTATGTGTCAGATAACACTATATCATGATGATAGTCTTATTGATTATATATTTAGTAAATTCTTAGTTTATGATGTTATCAAGTAAAAACAAAAATCCATTTCTCCTGTATTCTTTTTGTAGATGTTGTTACTGTATTTGACATCATTTCACAGCGAGTTATTAATGGTAAATATTCAGAAATATTACAAGTTAAAAACTTCTTCAGAAAAGACATTTTTCTATCATACGAGATTCTCTGGTCTGACAAATTCCATCAGTTTAGACTAGAAAAAAAAATCAAACTTTTTACAAGGAAAAAATAGGATTAAAAAAAAGGAAGCCTTACTTATGATTACTGGGAACCAACTATTTTTTGTGATACATTTTTTTCATTTTTTTTTCTACTGTGTTCGAAAGTTGTCGTTTTTATCTTATTAATATTATCACCATATCATTATTATTGTTGGTTACTATCAATATCATTATTATTACTATCATCATTTTTATTATCATTACTATTACAAAGATAATTAGTAACATCATTATTATAACTACTACTACTACTATTATCATAATTATTATTACTATTACTATCACATTATTGTTGTTAGTTTTATAATCAACATCATTAGTAATATAATTATCAACATTGTTATCACTATCAATAATAATTTCACCATTATCATTAGTTATTACCATTATTTATTTCATCATAATCAACTACATGTAACCAAGAAAATTGATAATCATACCAACAAAGAACGTAATGACAGATAAAAAAAATATCACAAATGGGGTCATTAAAGTGATACTCACATCCACCGTAAACAGGTAAATATTTTAAAAGTCACTTAACTCTAAGTAACTCTAGCAACTTATTTTTCCCCTTCTCCTGAAAAAGGAAGTCTGAAAACTTCACTGTTAATTGATCGAATCTGGAAGACTTTAGAAAACCTCTACGATGGGTGAAGAAGTTTTTGAACATGTTACATTACTTAGGAATTGGAAATAAAGCTTCTATTGCTACGCGGGAAAACGTGTGTAATATTAGCCATACGATTACGAATATCATTATTTCAGGTTGATATTGATATGCGGTGTTATATAAGATCACAGCTTGAATGAAATAAATTTATCATCGAAATTATAACTTATTATCAACTGATTGGATAGAAAATTATACATTCCTAAGACTTCACGTGAGCCACTTTTGTCAAGTAGCAAATCTAAGGTAAAAATATCCAAATTTCATTGATTAAACAGATGCGTTGATTAAACATCTAACGAACAGGTAAATATATTAAGCCTATTCCAGTGAAATAGGCTTGTAGTCACCGTAGTTAAGAGAACTGCTGTATGGTCGTTCCAGCTGACAGGGAGACAAACCATCCCTTTACAGATAATAGCATTGCCATACATGTGTTCATACCATTAATCAGTGTCCCTGGATCCTGTGGCGGCGAGATAAGTTGTTGTGTTTTGTTTATGTCTTTTGATTGTTTGATTGCTCACCGATCTGTATTCCAGTGGTGGTGGTGATGGTGATTCTTATCAGGATTATGGTGATAGTGATGATGATTGTGGTGATAGTGATTCTTAGCATGATTATGGTGACAGTGGTGATGATGATGATTGTGGTGATGGTGATTCTTATCAGAATTATGGTGATAGGTATGATGGTGATGAGGATAGTGATGATTTCTCACCGATCTTTATTCCCTCTGGTGGTGATGGTGATTCTTATCATGATTATGGTGATATTGATGATGGTGATGATGATAGTGATGATTTCTCACCGATCTTTATTCCCTCTGGTGGTGATGGTGATTTTTATCATGATTATGGTGATAGTGATGATGGTGAAGATAGTGATGATTATGGCGATAGTGATGAAGATTGTTACTATAATCATGATCATGTGAAGGTGATGATAATAATAATTAAATTAAAATTATGATAGCAATGTAAATTAAATAAAAACATTTCTCCCTTTACAAAACCATATGAATTAAAACGTAATCCAAGTTAATCAAATATTGGACGACATATGACTTTCCTTTGTTCCACGGACTCTAGCAAAATATTCTTTACCTTTTGGGGAGGTCAATTGAATAAATATGGCTATAAGAAATGTATGGTCCGTTCGCATGGGAGAAAGTTCCTTGGGACACGTACCTCCCAATGTTATTTTATTCTAATGTGAAAGTTTTTGTAAGAAAGAAAAAAAAACACTTGTGCCTTATTCAGATGCATTTTGAATTATTTACTTCTTTCAGCCGATTTGGTTTCAGGGTAGGAATATACGTATTGATTCATTCTCTCTCTGTGTCCCTTTCTTTCTCTTTCTTTTTCTCTTTCTCTTTCTCTTTCTTTCTCTTTCTCTTTCTCTTTCTCTTTCTCTTTCTTTCTCTTTCTCTTTCTTTTTCTTTCTCTTTCTTTCTCTTTTTCTTTCTCTTTCGCTTTATTTATCTTTTCTTTCTCTTTCTCTTTCTCTTTCTCTTTCTTTCTCTTTTTCTTTCTCTTTATTTATCTTTTCTTTCTCTTTCTCATTCTCTCTGTCTCTCTCTATCTATTTATTTATCTAACTCTCACTTTCACATTTTTGGTATCTTATGTTTATGGTTATGATATGAAAGAAACAGATGTTTGGAAGTACACAATCGAATTTAGGTTGAATGTTTTAAGTCCAGATTTCTGAGGGGCAGTTTTTAGCACTAAAACACTACATAAGTTATTGTAAGATAACATTTATATAATACACACACACACACACACGCACGCACACACACACGTGTGTGTGTGAGTGAGGGAGTGAGTGAATGAGTGTGTGTGTGTGTGTGAATGTATATCATAAATAGCTCACTTGAATACACATAAAGCATGAATGAACAGCTGGAGTCCAAGAACATACTTACGAAATGACCAGCTGGCTTCTGAAATGGTGCT
Source organism: Penaeus japonicus (assembly GCF_977035675.1). Classification (NCBI taxonomy): domain Eukaryota; kingdom Metazoa; phylum Arthropoda; class Malacostraca; order Decapoda; family Penaeidae; genus Penaeus; species Penaeus japonicus. The sequence continues at coordinate 21,864,073 of NW_028234421.1, read as the reverse complement.
GACCATGCGCTCAGAATCAACGCATTTACTTTGGCCATTACGGGGCGCATTAAACATTGACTCGTGTCATGTAAACACTGAAGTTGGACTTTGCCAGGGGCGTTGATTGCTAACAAACCAGACTCTCTCTTTCCCACGAATTACCCCGGTTCGCTGATCCACCTCAAGGGTTCAGACGTTTGGGAAATCAGGAGAATAGGTTCCGGGCCAACTTTGAGATCCGCCATTGGCAAAAAAGGGACGCCGAGGTGATGCGTCCTTTTAGCGAGTGAAAAATAGTTCGGGTTGTGGGTGGGACAGCTGTCGTTTGGGTCTTTGGTTCCTTTTTATTCGGTTTCTTTCGTTAGTGTGGTGTTGTAAGGTGTGTGTGTGTGTGTGTGTGTGTGTGTGTATCTCGTTGGTGTGAGTGCGTGTAAGTATATGCAAGAGCTTTTATTTCATTACTCTCATGTTTCTTTCAGTATTGTCATTTTAAC
>NW_028234421.1:21813597-21823597 GCF_977035675.1 Penaeus japonicus | reverse complement strand
TTAGGATAATTGTTGTTGTTATTATCATCATAACTATCATCATTATCATTAGTAGTATCATTATAATAAGTGTAATGATAATGATAATAATCAAGATAATAATAATGACGATAACAATGATAATGGGGATGAGAATGATATTGTCAATAAATGCAATTATGAAAATAGTAAGAAGATGAATAAGACTAGAATTGTAAATAATTATGATGATAAAGAGAATGATAATAAAAGTGATGATGATAAGCAAAAAAATATAATAATATTGATAACAATAGTAATGATGATAATACTAATACCGATACTACTACTAATAATAATGATAATGTCAATAATGGTGATAATAAGGATAATAACAGTGGTAATGATAATGATAGTAACAATAATGATAATGATAATTATGATAATGCTAATGATTATGATAATGATAACAGCAGTAATAACGATGATAATGATAATAACAATAAAGATAATAATGATAGTATTGAGGATGTTAATAATAATGATGATGATGATAACGTTAGTCATGATAATTGATGATATTGATAATGACGTTAGTAATACTATGGTAATGAGAAGGAAGTGATAATAACAATAGTAATAGTATTAATAGAATAATGAAGATGATAATGATAGCAATGATGATGACAATTTTAATGATACTTTTAATCATTATAAGGCTAATTACACTAATTACTGCAGCAATAACAATGATGATAATAATGATAATAATAGTATTAACAATACCTATGGAAAGAAGAGGAATGGTAACAATTGTGATGATGATGATAATAGTAATAAGATAATTAACTTTGTTTTGATAATAATTATTATTGTTGTTATATCATCATTATGATAACAACGATAATATTTTTAAAATCAAAACCCTTGTTAATATCATTACCATTGTCATCATAAGAATAACAGTCGCTATGACCGTTAAATTAACAATAAAATTAAACATTATCACCATTATCATCATCATCTTCACTTCCTCACTTCCCAATAATCAATGAGTTAATTCCGTCCTCCGTTGCACCAGCAGTTGTCCACTCGTGCCATGTAATCAGCCAGGGTTATGGACAGACTTGCCTCTGCTTATTGGTGAATTGATGCGATATCGAACGGCGTAATTCTCCGTGGGTTAACGTTTATGAAATACACATGTGTACTTGGTGTAAGGGCATGGGCTTTTAGGCTTCTTGAGGGTGTAGGACTGTAGGTATGGTTCTCGTTTGGTGGGGTCACACACGCGCACGCACACACATGCACACACACACAAACATATGTGTGTATGCACAGACACACACACACACACACACACACACACACACACACATATATATATATATATATATATATATATATATATATATATATATATATATATATATATATATATATATGCAGACACAGACACGTTGCTGTGGTAACTTGCTCGGCTTTCAATAATGCTGACTTGAGTTCAAAGCCCGCATTGACAATGGATACTAACCCCGGCCATTCTTTGCACACAAGTGATAATTTAGAAGCACAGTAAACAAAAAGCCCAAGATTCTGCACCCTAAATCATTGTCATTATAACTATCATTATTATTATTACAATCATCATCGTTGTTTTTATAGCTATGATATTATTATTGTTATAGTTATCATAACTATTTTTATTATCACAATTACCATTATTAACGTTATTTTTATCATCCTTATCATAACCAGTATTAGCATTAATTGGCACATACATACATACATACACATACCTCTATTTCCTACATACTGCTATCTCATCGACCGATACTCATTAATTCAGACAAGTGTGCTTTACGAGGAATAAGGATAGCTAGATAAACAGACAAGTGGAAGATAAACGCTCTGACTTGTCAAGGCGAGCAAACATCACATCACGAGTGTTAACGATTTTCGGTTTCCAAGGAGGTTGTTAGTGGTCCGAGACTCTACTGTGGGTCATACAGACTACTTGACCTTGGACGGTTTGTATAAGAAGGTTTTTCAATTACCGTTGGGATGGTTATTATGGTAATTATCATCATTATCATTATTACTTTAAGCTTAGCGTAGGGGATAACTGATTTAATTGAATTTAGTCACTCGGAGTTAGTATAATTAATGATAATGAGATTACATGTAATTACGATTATAGTTATTATCTCTTAATGCAAGAACGCGATTGCATTTAGTCATAACTGGAGGTATCATAGCTAATGCAAGAATGCAATGCGGTATATCAAAAATATCGCTTCATTAATGGTTGGTGGAAATGGACAAAGATGGTGGGTGAGGCATTGATACTATTATAAGTGTGGCATATTTCTTAGTCGGCGCATTAATATGCTTGATGTTGAATACGATTTTGTGCGAACTGATATGAACAGTTAAATACTTACGAGAAAAGCTCCATTCAATGAATTATTTTGTGGCTGAAGAGTATAAGTTGGCTCATTTTCTTCTTTTTTTCTCTCTATCTCTCTATTTCTCTCTCTCTCTCTCTCTCTCTCTCTCTCTCTCTCTCTCTCTCTCTCTCTCTCTCTCTCTCTCTCTCTCTCTCTCTCTATGTCTCTCTTCCTTTCTCTCTCTCTCTCTCTCTCTCTCTCTCTCTCTCTCTCTCTCTCTCTCTCTCTCTATATATATATATATATATATATATATATATATATATATATGTCTTCCTTTCTCTCTTCCCTTCTCTCCCTCTCTCTCTTTCTCTCTCTCTCGTTCTCCTTCTCTCTCTCTTCTCATTATTATTATTATTATTATTATTATTCGTCTTCTTCCCTCCCTCTCCATCCCAATCGCTCTCTCCTCCTGACAGCCGATGACAGCAGCGACACGGACAGCCTCCTCAACGTGACGAGGCTGCAGGCCAGCTCTCAGGATGAGGCCAAGCCCATTGCAACCGACGTGCAGGTTTTCAACGACATCCTCCCGAAGAACGTGCCTGTCGAGCCGAGTCAGCCTGCAGCAGGATCGACGGAGAGTAGCGTAGCCCCGTCTCCTACAGCCTGCCTGGACGACCTGTACTGGATGTTACCTGGCGCTGTTCAGGTGTGACGTAACTTTACAGGTTACGGTGGAATCCTGTTCATTAGGGCGTGCAGGTGGGAAATAAATATGTGAATATGTATGTGTGTGTGTGTGATTTGAGTTTTATGCTTGGGAGAATTATCTTTATTTGGGGATTAGGGAGATAAAGAAGTTATTGTATGTGTATGATTTAAGTTTTTTTTTGTTTTTTTTGAGGGGGGGGGGTGTTCAGATGGAGATAAAATAGATTATTGATGAATAGATTATTAGATATGGATGATTTGAGTTTGTTAAGATTTATATTTATTGAGGTATCCAGATGAGGATAAAGGGAATGTTGAATCTATATAATCAGAGGAAGATTATATATATTAGGATATCTAGATGAAGATAAGGAAATTACTATATATTTTTGTGATTTGAGTTTGCTTGGAAAATTATTTATATTAGGGTATCCAGATGAATATGAAAAAATATATAATATATATGTATCATTTGTGTTTACTCGGAAGATTCCTATAATTTACGGTATTTAGGTAGAGATAAATAAATGAATTCCTATGTATACGTAGAGTTTGTTCAATCATGTTCATTTGTACTTAATCAACGCACTACATCTCTTTATGGACATGTCATCTTCGTGTAGAATTACCAATGCATCTCTCGTTTCAGAGTTTTGTAAAAGGGGCACCTCCATGCATTGCACTATTCCTGTGCCTTAATGGTATATGTCAAACCACCGTGCAACATCTTTTACGCTTTGCTGGAGAAAGTAAAGATATCTGTTTACATTTCTTAGAGCAAAGACTTTCCTTCTGACTATTTATAATACATGTTATACATGTATCGATGATTAATATGGTTTTAGCAATGCGAAATTCATAAGAAATTCATAAGACCAATGCAGCATAACCACCTTAACACTCTGTTTTCTGGTGCACATATAACCTCGACAAATTGATTATGTATACGAATACACACACACACAGACACACACACACACACACACACACACACACACACACACACACACACACACACATATATATATATATATATATATATATATATATATATATATATATATATATATATATATATATATGTATATATATATACATATATATGTATATATATACATACATATGTATATATATATACATATATATGTATATATATATATATATATATGTATATATATATATATATATATATTTATATTTATATATACTGTATGCATTCATTTATTGATACTAGATATAACGGCTTCAGTTGATAATTCAGCACCATATTCAATACAATGTTGTCGGGAAAAAGACTGAATGATTATTGAATTCACCTTTCTGTTTAGTTTTGTTTCTATTTATACATTTTATATATTCTTTAGTTCCCATATCATATTTGAAAATTCTGAACCGTTATACAAGGATGATCTATATTAGTAAATGTGTGTAATCAGTTTTTTTGTCACCTCTTGCTAAATTATTTGTGGTGCTTGCTTACCTCCGTTCGGTTTGCTCAACATTCAATTTTGCAGGATGTCTTGTGAAAAAAAATGTTGCAGCTTTTTTTTATTTAAATCCCTTCCTTACAATAGGATTACTGTCATTCATAAAAACCTTTCTACATATTATTTAGAATACACCATTCACTTTTAAAGACACATACTGCTGCATTGCTATTTAAGTAATGCTTAGCAGAATGAGGTACAAAAAAACAACAATAGCTGTGATATATACCTTTGTTGATATCATTTTCTTTGTTTTACTGTCCTTAGAATATGCGAATTCATATCTTGAAATTGATATTAATATTTGCAGGACTTACGCAATTCGCATTCTTAGAACTGAGGTATAATCTATGTGAAATGGCATTATAAAATGCAAACTCATGTGACGAGTTTGTATAACCTTGAGTGATAGAGGATTTTCTGTAGCCTGATGTAAAATGTCATAAACAATCAATAAAACAAATTATAGCATGATTGTATCGGCGTGAAACCTCCTACCTTTTATATAAGTGTACCCGAACGAAATAAAAAAAAATACACAGTACCCGAATAGGAATAATCTATATGCCACTCACATGATGATAATAACAACTCACATAAACTTCATTCCAATACCAGTCACGAAGCTCTCAACTATACCAAGTGTTACGAACTTCATTGATATAGAAGAAATCGTAAATCCATTCTGGCATATGTTGAGCCACCAGTCCCCTGATGTACAGCTTGAGATCCATACACGTGTACCTCGCCTGGGGAAACCGCTGTGTTAAAGCTTCGACCATTGCGTTAACGGCCGTCGTCAGGTCTACCAACTTGGAAAAAAAAAGAATATGAATTACTTAGTATTGTGGAATGACAATACTTCCTGAAAGTTTGCTAGAGACACAAGTAGCCTGTTAACAGTCTTCGCCGTCTGTCTACCAGCTTGGGAGGAAAAAATGGGAATTCTTTTAGTATTATTTAGACGGAATAAAGGTAGTGATTTGCCTTTTGTGGCCATATCTTGTAATGAGAAGGTATTTCAATATCATAATATAATCTTGATGGTTTGCATTTGTGTTTTACTAGATTTCGAAGTCATTTCGATTGTCTCTGTCTATCTATCGATATATTTCTCCTTTTGTCTCTCTCTCTCCATCTCTCTCTATCTCTCTTTCTTCTCTCTCTCTCTCTCTTTCTCTCTCTCTCTTTCTCTCTCTCTCTTTCTCCGTCTCTCTCTTTCTCTCCCTCTCTCACTCTAACTCTCACTCTCACTCTAACTCTCACTCTCACTCTCTCCCTCTCTCTCCCTTTCTTCTTCTACTTCTAATTATCATCTTTACCTCCTTCTTCCAGAATGATTAAATAAACATCATAGTATATTGTACTTATTTAGATATTTAGCTTAATATGTTTGATATGTGAGACAAATTTGCCACAATTTTTATCATTTCAGCATTAGCGTATAACTATTCTTAAACACGTCACCATACTTTTATCATTAGTCACTCTTGTTATAATTATTATTAGTAGAAATGTCTGTTCACTCGCTAAATTATCACCATAATATAGTGAATTAGTCATTGCTTAAGTTACAGCCTATTCTGGAACTGTAAAGATATATTTTGTGATTTAGTTGACGTAAATTCTCGAGGAAAAAAAAATCTTTCATTCCGTACATCTATTAATTAAATATTACTTAATTTCATTCTTTAGATACTCTGGGGGGTTTTTCTGAGTCATGGCCTTTGGTGTGTGTATGAGTAACTGATTGAGTGAATAAGTGAATGAATGAGTGAGCAAACGAGCGAGCGAGTGTGTGAGTTATAAAGTGAACGAGTAGGTGAGTAATAATTGAAGAAATTAGTGATCAGTCGAGCGAGCGAGCATGTATGAGTTATCAAATAAACGAGTTGGTGAGTAATAATTGAAGAAATGAGTGAACAATCGAGCGAGCGAGTGTATATGAGTTAACAAGTGTGAGATATTGTGAGTCAGTGAGTGTGTGAGTGAGTGTTTGCATTTCCGTATGGAACAAATAGGCATCCAACTGTATTCCTGTGTCTACATAAAATACTAATTCTTCTCATTCTCACCCCAGTGTTGGTGACGTTTTCCATAGAGGAGACAACACGAGCGAAAGTTTCTCTGCCGTACGCATGTCGCACTTCCTCTGTCATGTCGGACCACAGCGACTGGCCGAGCTTTTTGGCGCGCTCCGATGTGTTCAGCTTCGTCCCTGTGCAAAGGGTTTGAAAGATCATTGAGAAAAAGTTGGTATAAAGAGCAATATATCACATAGCAAAGGCTGTACTTTTTTTTATTCGAGAGGGGAGTTAGTCATTTTGAGGAATTACGTGATATGTATGTGTTTACACACACACACACATACATACACACACACACACACACACACACACACACACACACACATATATATATATACATATATTGAATATATTGTATAATATATATGTTATATATATATTAATACAATATAGATATATATATTATATAATATATACATACATACATTTATAATATATGTATATTATTATAGGATATACAATATATATGTATATATATATATTTATGTATATTTATATTTATATTTATCTATTTATATATTATATATATATATATATTATATATATTTATATTTCAAGTTATTTAATTAATTGATATTTTCTGGGTTTCTCATTGAAACTAAACGATGAACGCAAATCGTTGCAATTTATTGTCGTTGGAGGAAAGTTTTCTTTTATATCACGATATGAATTAATAAATCAAAATACATGGCGTAAATGCAGATATATGTTAAAATATATATATATATATATCTATATACATATATTTGTGTGTGTGTGGTGTGGTGTGTGGGTGTGTTATGTGTGTGTATGGTTGTGTGTTGTTGTAGTGTTGTGTGTTGTGTGTGTGCATTGTGAGTGTGTATGTAGCGTTTGTGTGTGCGTTTTTTAGTGACTCGTTTGCGTGTGCGTGCGCGCGAATATAACGTAAAACCAGTCGTGTAAACCCTCAATAGGTCGTGATTTGGCGGATATAAATGTAAGCAGTGTTCAAACGGGAGACAGGTTGGGTTAAAAAAGACCTCGTCGCTGGGTAACCAGTCATTACCCAACTACCCGACCTGCGGGACAGAAACTTTGATAGAGAACTTTTTGACTTGTGATGATGACGATGATGCTAAATGATGGGCGATATACTACTGATGATGATCTATATATATATCTATATATATATATAGATATTATATATGTATATTATATATATATATATATTATATATATATATATATATATATATGAATGTAGTATATTATATATATCTATTATGCATAAATATCTATATATATATATATATCTAAAAATATATATATTATATATATATGTATAATATATATATTATATAAATATATAATATAACTATTATATACTATATACCTATATATATATTATATTATATATATATATATATCATATATATTTATGTATATAATATATTATGTATATATATAATTATATATATATCATTATATATTATATATTTCTATATATGCTGATTTATTCCCTGGTCATAGTGCGCCCTTAGCTGCTTGTGTTACTTCCCTGGTTCCACAATGCAAACGTGAACGCCAAATGTTTGTTTATATGTCGTGTTGGCGGAATAGTTAAAAGTTTTCTTTTAATATCTGTGTGTGAAATTATTATAATATGTCATGCGTATATATATTATATATACAATATATCTAATATATATAAATGAAATTGTTGTGTTATGTGTGTTGTGTATGTGTGTGTGTACGTGTGCGTGTGCGTTGTGTGTGTTGTGTGTGGTGTCGAAGTGGTTTGTGCGGTGCGTTTGCGTGTGCGTGCGCGAATATACCGTAAACAGTCGCAGTTATCTAGTTAAATCGTAAGTAAGCCACGTTAGAAGCCACTGGTAACCCTCGGCGCAGACCCGGCGCCAGTAACAGTACTACCGGGAATGAATTCTTGAAATTTGAAGAAGAACTTTTGTGGTTGATGATGGATGATATTGCTGCCAACTGATGGTGATACTACTACTGATGATGATGATAATGATAACAGTAACAATGGTAAGGATAATAATAGTAAAAGCAATAATGATTATGATAATGATGATGTAAATTATATTGATAGTAGTAATGATAATATTGATGATAATGTTAATACTAATATTACTTCTACTACTGATGATAATAATGCTATTAACAAAATTGATAATATTACTTCTGATGATGATAATAATAAGGATGAAAACGATAACAACAACAATAATAAAGATAGCATTAATGATAATAATAATAACAATAGCAGTAAGGATAACAATAATAATAATAATAATAATAATAATAATAATGATAATAATAATAATAATAATGATAATAACAATAATAATAATAACGATAACAATAGCAATAATAACAACAATAACAATAAAAAATATAATCATCAAAAAAGAAAAAAAAAAAGAAATCACTCTAGCCATTAAATCAAGCAAAGTTAACCCACTGACCTTTAGAGTTTCTTATCAGTGGAAGAAAGGCTTTGATAACGCGAATGTGGCCGAAGATATTAACACTGGCTACGTCTTGGAAGGTCTGTAGAGGCGTCCACTCCACGGCGCCAAAGGTGGAGATTCCGGCATTGTTAACCACGCCCCATAGCTCTTCTGATGGGGGGAGGGGGAGGGGGAGGATGTAAGGCTTACTGTTGGTTGTTTAATTAAGCTGTCTCTGTTTTGTTTTTATTTTTCTCTCTCTCTCTGTGATTCATTCATGTATTTTGTCTGTTGGGGTGGCTGTCTGGCTGGCTGGGTGGTTGGGTTTGTGACTTTCTCTCTCTCTCTCTCTCTCTCTCTCTCTCTCTCTCTCTCTCTCTCTCTCTCTCTCTCTCTCTCTCACTCTTTATCTCCCCCTATCTCTCTCTCTCTGTATCTCTACCTATCTCCTCTCTCTCTCTCTCTCTCTCTCTCTCTCTCTCTCTCTCTCTCTCTCTCTCTCTCTCTCTCTCTCTCTCTCTCTCTCTCTCTCTCTCTTTATCTCTTTATCTCTTCCTGTCTCTCTCTCTGTATCTTTACCTCTCTCTCTCTCTCTCTCTCTCTCTCTCTCTCTCTCTCTCTCTCTCTCTCTCTCTCTCTCTCTCTCTCTCTCTCTCTCTCTCTCTCTCTCTCTCTCTCTCTCTCTCTCTCCTCTCTCTTCCCTCCCTCACGTTCTCTCTCTCTCGCCCTCTCATTATCCTTCCCTCCTCATATCTCTCCTAATATCTGTCGTTTTCAAGTGTCTCATTAGACTGCAGACAATCAAGGTTAGGGCGCGCGTGGTAACAATATTCGGGAGGAAAAGAAAGGAATATTTTCAATGATAAGATAAGAAAATTTGCTTACGAAAGATAAATTGACTGTTTTTTAGACGAGTTGCATGACTTACAT
>NW_028234421.1:21793597-21806097 GCF_977035675.1 Penaeus japonicus | reverse complement strand
GAAATATCGTTCTTTAAAGACTTGCCAAAACTAATTAACGCTAATCAGTAGGGTAAAACCTAACAGGTAACTTTGACTTTATTTTATCTTGAATTTAGCATAATAAAGAAATATCTACTGATAATATCAAGACCGTAATAGAACGACGCACCTCACTTATAACCCACCCGCATTACCTAAAAGAACGATCCTTCGCAACGTTGCCGTTCTCATAAAAATCAACACTGGAGACGCGGTGGAATGGAGGTCCACGTGAAATACCTGTCATCAGGCGTGAATCAAACCCCTGTTGCTCTGCAATGGGGTCCAGATGGGAGAATTGTATATGCAGGCAGCACTGGAGTTTTATTATATGATCCAAAGGTAAATTTGATAGAGAAATAAGATCGTGAATGGTGATGAGAGCGAGATGGCGTAAGACTCTTCTTGAGTTATCGGTGTTTTTTGTAATAATTATTATTTTTCTGGATACGATATAGTGTCATTATCATTGGTGAATGACCATAGAGTGCATAGAATGACCATAGAGTAGAGTTCATTGTGTGAAGTGGTCATTAGGTTAAAGAATTGTGCAGGTATGAAGATGTAATCCCGAAACGGGGTTCATGAAAAAAAAATGTATTTTAAAGTCATTTTAATTTGTCAATACAATGTCAGGGAGATCTACATTCTATATCTCGCCAGATGGTTGGCTTTTGCTAGAGCTCTGACAGGGAATTTAATCTTGTGTTAAGTAATTACTAGTTCTCTGTCATACTTTTTCTGTAATATAATGTAATTTGACATGTTTATGTTTCAGATTCAAAATTATGCATTATCCAAGTACCATAATTTACTTGATAGATATTGATATGGGATCATGACAAACGTGTGAAGAGAATATTATAGTAATTCTTACTGAAAGGTCCATATTGTTGATAACCGAGAAACAAGTACCAAGGGATTATTCTTTATACATGACTACTGTCCATCTGTAATAGTGGCATAAAGAAAACCTGTCATTACTAAAGCCTTTTGCTGAGACTCCCCAAAACTCACTATGGAAACTACAGCACTTTTTGACAAGGTCATGGTTGTGTATGAATAAAGTGAAGGTGTGAAGTGTGTAGGGGGTAATAAATGTGCTCTTCATGTGTGAACTTAAATAAAATTCTTGAATTAGTTATAACTCAAAGAATCGCTCTACAAGTCCTCCGAAGAACATTGCTTATACCAAGAACACTTCATTACATATCCTCACTGTTTGACTTCTATTGACACAGAATGCTAACCCTAATCTACTGGTCAAACTCTTTTCCACTAATGGTTTTCAAGAAGTCATCCAGGTGTGCAATGATGTCTTGAAAAAATCTTGGGTGTGCAGTTGCCATACTCTCCATACAGGTCCAAACCCCGACTAGATTGTTGTCTACTTTGGTATGCTCTGGCCCTGACTGGAGAGTCCTGGTTAACCATTGGTCGCGGTTTTAAATAAATATTTGTGTAGTAGGATGGCTGGTTTACATTGTCTGGCACAGTGCCATCCGCGTCTATGACCGACTCTGCCTTTGCAGCAATTCATGCCATCGACTGCTAATGGGTTAACAGTCCTAGTTCTTGTTAGTTTCCTTATTATACTTCATGCCCTTCCCAAATATCATAACCAATGTCATAGCTACTGTGGCTCTGAGTTCAATATATATTTGAAATAAAGATATCAACATGAATTCAATCTTGAACAGACTAAAAACTAATTCCATGGGCTAGTAATGGTGCAAGATAATGTCATATATTCCTCTGTTTCATTGGAAGTGGATACTTCAAGTTGAAAGTGAAGTCTGTGAAGTTTAGTAATGTGAAGCGAATCAGAAAATAGTTAGACAAAAGGGATTTATGATGATAGCTGAACTTTTTATATTTGTATTTAGATGGAATATCTTATGGTTGGTGTAGAATTAGGATCTGTCATGAAGATTTAATCATAAATAATATGATGCTACCTTGTTACTTCATTAGGATAAAAGATTATGATGGATGAGCTATAATATCATTCAGATTCATCTATATCTGTCACATCATTTTTTTTTTAGATTTTATTTTTTTATTGTTATTTTTTTTCCATTTTATATTTCCTTTTATTCTTATTTTCAGTGTGTCATGATCTATTCTAGTATCATGACACCAGTTGCAGGTCTTGCAACTACACAGCATCATGAGAAATGTATGCATATCATGATGGAAATTAAAGAATATTAAACTTTGTTATGTGAGAGTGAGATAACACAAGAAAAAAACACCTAAGGAATGCTATACTTCTGAAATTTATTTTTCATGTTCACTGATACATCTCCCATCTTCAGATGCATGTAAATTAGATATTGATATCTACATTTTTATTAGCGTCAGCAATTTAAAACCTTGTGTTAATCAGGAGTAAAGATATATTTCATATATGGTTATTACCATCTTGTCTTCTCTGTTTGACAGGATGGCAGGATTATAGGTGCCAGCACAAAAGTTCATAGTGACAAGGTCACTTGCGCACAATGGGTACATCCAGCACCTTCTTCTGGCCCAACATTGGTTACAACTGGTGCCGACTCCAAGGCAGTTGTCTGGACCGTCTCAGAAGAGGAAAAAGAGGGGCTTCTAGTTCTACACCCTAAGGCTATTCTAGGTATTTGATTGCGATATTTTATGATACCAAATGTTCACTTTTTAATTTTAGTTCCTCTTCTGGTCAATAGATACCAGATAGAGTCATTTGATTCATTCTCTCTCTCTCTCTCTCTCTCTCTCTCTCTCTCTCTCTCTCTCTCTCTCTCTCTCTCTCTCTCTCTCTCTCTCTCTCTCTCTCTCTCCCTCTCTCTTTTCTTCTCCTCTCCTCTCTCTCTCTCTCTCTCTCTCTCTCTCTCTCTCTCTCTCTCTCTCTCTCTCTCTCTCTCTCTCTCTCTCTCTCTTTCTTTCTTTCTTTCTTTCTTTCTTTGTAGGTGTGTATTTGTTTGACCGTGTGTTTGTTTAATGGGTTGATTGTATTTCAAGAAATGATAGCTAGCTCACTCTTGAATTTAGTAGCTTGGACTCAGATAACTTTATGCTTTAGCTTTGATGCCAAATTTACTAATGGCTTCATTGTTTAAGTAGTGTCATTTTTGATAAAAGAACTTCTTAGGGATTCTAGAGTAGGGTAATGCAGGTATAATTAATTGTTATATTGATATTATTAACTCTAATATCAACTTGCATATTTCATATTGCTAGATATATCTTTTCACAAGTGTTTTTAAGATATGAACTCTTTTTTTTCCAGATCATGAATCCTTTGTCCCATTATGTGATGCAACGACCATTACAGAAGATGGTAAAGAGAAAATAGTTATTGCAACTGTGTCCACAGAAAGACTATCCTTTTGGGTTGTTTGCCCACAAACTGGTGAGTTTTTTTATTTTTTATGTAATTTGAATTTCTTTTGATTTTCTTGCTAGTTGATATATAGTTTATCTTTTGAGATATTAGCTAATGACACATGCTGTTTATAATATAAGTTGAATCTCACACGTCTGCTTAGTATGAAATGAAAGAGGTGCACAATTAGTGAGTATTCTGAAGTTTAGGGTAAATAGTAGCAAAATAATGAATAATGCATCTAGTGTAATACCAATACTTATTGTATACTTATAAACCATGCTAAGGCTTTTTCTGTATAACAAAGTATAAAACTATTTGCTGGTCTCTTTGTTGGCATATTTAGGAGTAAATTATCAGTAATCAGAGTCAATATAGCAGCATTTACTATTGTAAGCCAAACAGAGAAGGCCTAAAGAATAAAACAGCGGCCATGCAAACCAGTGGCAGATTCAGTTCACTGTTCTAAACCGTTGATGTTGCCGGACAGGGAAATGTAGAAATAGTGAGATTCAACGTCTATGATGAAAGCATGTGTAGTATAAAAATTTGATGTGGAAGAATAGAACTCATTGATATAAATTGTAAGAACAAACTGATGGGTATTTCATGAGGATTTTCAGTACCAGATGTAGTTTTGACAATATATGATATTTGTATGGGAATAATTTCATATTTTTATATTTGAAATTATATGCTGAGGGTTAACCAAATTGCAGAATAATGTGCAGTAGTTTATATTTTTCACATTTATTGGAGGTTGCATTTTCTTCCAGATATACATGATTCTTTTATGAACATTTCTGTAATTTCAGTATAATTTAATTCTCAATATGATTTATTTTTGCAGGGGAGTTTGAATGTCTAAGTTCCTCAACACCACCTGGAAGATCTTTTATATTAAAGTTGAAATTCTGCACTGTCGAAGGTGCCAAATACCCTCTCCTGCTGTGTGGAAATCATGACAGCAGGATATATATCATGACAGCCAAAGAGCTTGGAAAGTATGTTCCAACTAATGTTCTCAATGGCCATGAAGACTGGGTTATGGCTTTAGACTTCATGAAGGAAGGTAGGAATTAAAAATACTATCTAGGAGATGGAAATATGAACATGATATTCCTTTTACTGGATTTGGTATGTTGTAACTTTCTTTAATCATGTTAGTAAGAGCTGCTGCTCCGTTTTGAAAAAATAAACTTGAATAGATCAAGCAAAAAATTGACCTTGTCTTTTGTTTGCAGATAATGGAGACATGCTCTTGGCTAGTGGTTCAAAAGATGCTTCAGTTCGTTTGTGGAAATTCACCATCCTGAAAGACGGTAAGGAGAGCCAAGAAATAGCCCAAAAGGAGGAAGAAGTGCTGAAGTTGAAGTGTGTCATCTTTGAAGTTCCTTCAGATAAGGAAAACATCACTCTGTCGGTAGCCTTAGATGCAATATTGGCAGGACATGAAGGTCTCGTCTCAGGGGTCCATTGGGCTCGAACCGTGACAAAAGGTAAGAAGGAGTCGACAAAGATGATGGAAAGAACTTTAGCAACAAAAAGTGTACAGTACAAACCATACTTTGCCAAAGCAGTAACAATCATATTCCTAACATCAACTTTTTCTACCAGCAGATGATCAAACCCATCAGCCCTACAGACTCCTAACCTGCTCCAAGACCCAAGATCGTTCCATCATCATCTGGGAGCCGGAAGGGGGAGCTGATACTGGGAGTGGTATTTGGCTCGAGGTGGCTCGACTTGGAGAGGTCGGAGGCAATATGGAAGGGTATTATTGCTGCCAGTTCAGCCCAGATGGCATGCGGGTGATGGGCTGCAGCTATCAGGCAAGATTCTTCTGCGTTGTTTAGGATTTATGACCTTTCAGTTTGAATATTTGGTGGAAATGTGAGAGGTTAAGTATTGAATATTTACATGGCCCTTCCAGAAGCATTGTTTTATGAGAAACAGGTTGTTGTTAACCCTTCTGCAACAGACATAAGCTTACTTATATCACTTTGCTTATATATTGTATACAGACAAATATTTTAGAACAGATGTCCAACCCATGTTGAACATCTGATGTGGCCCACCTCGGAAGAGTTAAATGCTTTTATCACTGTGCAAATATTTTTTCTTTTATCAAGCAGTGTTATTTTTATTTTGGTTTATTGATATGTTATAAACCTATCTTTGAAAAGAACTTGAGAACAAGCAGATTATTTACAATTATATATTTTCTTAGAAATTTGATAAGAAGCTCTCAAGAATAAGGCATTACAAATTTGGTAAAGCCCTTTATCATGAAAGATGATTTGTCTTATTTTTCTTTTTCAGGGAGGACTTCATCTATGGGAAAACCAGTCGGGAGTATGGGAACCATGTGTAGTGGTTGGAGGGCACTTTGACCAGGTTGTAGATATTGCGTGGGACCCACTGGGAAGGTGAGTAGATTTTAATTTTCCTTATCTTCTCCTTTGAAAAGCTTCCCACTCTTTACATCTCATGCTCTGTTATTAATATAATCTTTATTGGGAATGTTTCATTATGTTTCATATTTCTTGAATGTGAAGAGGGTAAAATGTCCCATGTAGCTGAATGTTTTAAGTGCAAATATCAAAATGAGTGTGTAATAGAAATTAGAACAGGTGCTCCTAACACTGTATATCTCTAATGTTTTTTTGTTTGTTTTTTTCTTTTTATAACACATATCTGTATATCTGTAGAATTCCAAAGAAAGAATTATATTTGATGAGAGAGACCAATAATTTTCTCACAGATGTATGTGGATACTGAGAATTGTAGAGTGTTTGCTGTTTATGTTCGCCCTTTGCAAAACTTTGCAAAATAGTACTTTAATAATCAGTTTAGGAGTAAAGATGAAAGTATATTCAAATGGCTTATTAGAACTTAGCTCTTGCAATCAAACTAGACTCAGGAGGGTCACAGCAACTAGTATTAATGAGAGACATGTCACAAAGGCTTAATGGAATGGAATATATGGTTAATTGGTATTATTGACACCACATTAACCCCTTCACTCCAAACTTGCATGTCTCTCTTCTTCGGATAATAATGATAATTAATATTGTTCCTTTCTGTTTTGAAATTCATCTAGACAGTTTCTAGAAGTTCACTGGGCATTTGGTATTATTTTATGTTTAACATTTTATGTTTGTCTTTTATTTTGGAATTGCTTTTTTCCTTTAACTTCTTACATATCTCTTTGCTTATTTTTGTTGTTTATTTTCTGCTCTCTCCAATAGATCTCTTATTTCAGTTTATTTATTTATTTTTTTATAATTTTTTTATATATATTTAGTTTGTTTTCCCTTGACATTATGCCAATAGATGTTATGATGTTAACAAAAGCGATTAGATATCCACCTGTATAAAAAAGTCTTTTATGCTTGTATTTGAACTGTATCTAGATACATCTGAAATATCATGATTCCATGTAATTTTGGTATGACAGTGAAATGACATATTGATATAGAAAGATGAAGATGACTTCTGCTTTTTCTTTTATTTACTTAGACTGTCTGCTAGTTATGATTTGTGAAGCCATATTTTCATGAGCTCGTGTTTGTTTTTCAGATACTTATTATCAGCCAGCAAAGACCAGACAACACGCCTGCATGCCCCTTGGAGACCTTCCAATGGAAAAGTATGTTACGCACTCTGAAGTCTTGCTTCGTTATTTCAGTTAGCTGGTTTTCATGCATAGCTTAGAGATATGACTGGTCTTGATATTTTCTACAATTATCATGAGCTTCACATTTCATAAAGGAAAAGTTTGTTATCACAAGGAGGATATAGATGTATTATTAATAGTTATCTTATATTTTGTTCTGGCTTGACGGACAGCCTTTAGTATTATTACAGGAAGGCTAAAAAGAATCATTTATGGATTTGATTTATTGTCTGTTTGGCCATGGTCGATAACCCTCAGTTTTATCACAGGAGGCTTGGCATGAAATAGGACGTCCACAGGTACATGGCTATGACATGGCCTGCATTGCAAGACTTGGAAAGTTCAGATTTGCCTCAGGTGCTGAAGAGAAGGTTGTACGAGGATTCGCCGCGCCTGCAAACTTTATTCGTAATTTTGGCCAGATCTGCAGTGTGAATGTGGAAGATGATCTTGGTGAGATTTTATATCTGTTTATTTTATCAAGTATCTTGGATTTTATTTTCAGTTTATGATAACATTATTGTATGTACATGGTTCTCTTGATATCATTCATAAATATCCTGACATTATTTTAGTTTAATGAATGTCTTGCTATTATTATAAGTTCATAACAGCTGACATCTTAACATTATTTATTAAGGCATGTGACAATTTTAACTTGTAATACATTCCAGGAACACCTTTTTCCACGGTATTGTGACTTTAATTTTCAGGAAAGTGCAAGGTCGGAGAGGGTGCATCTGTGCCATCTTTAGGCTTGTCCAACAAAGCAGTGACCATAACTGATCTTCAGGAAGAGCAACAAATACAGGAGGAGGGAAGGGAAGAGGTGCAGGCATATTTCAAGCTCTTGTCACTTACAGGCAAGTAGTAGTGTTCTTGCTGGAAGGGTATCTTTACTTTGTTTTTTATTCTACTCTGAGGCAGAGTGGAATGTCCATTTTTTATGGGATCTGATTATGGTTGAAAGCTTATTCAAAACCGTTTGATAGGATTTGTGATTTTTATGTGTTGAAGGCTGTGCTCGAAGAATATCAATAAATCCAGAGAAAGTCTGATGTATTCAAAGTCATATTATGTCTGAAAATATGGTTTAGACCTTGATGCTGTTTCTCCTTATATAACTATTGGTAGAATCTTACCATTCTTGGAAAAAAACATAGTGTAAATATTTCCTCAGCTCCGCCAACTGAAGATCAGTTGATGCAAAACACACTGTGGCCAGAAGGAGCTAAACTGTATGGTCACGGTAATGATCTCATTGCACTGGCTGCCAACGCCGATGGATCTCTGCTGGCGTCATCTTGCAAAGCCTCTCATGAAATGGATGCTCACATCATTCTCTGGTATGTGGCTGATATTTTGAAAGAAATTCGCTTTGATATGATTGCTATTCATGGTTGAAAATGCATGTATGTACTTGCATGTTTGTTTTGAAATCAAAGTGGAAGATGATGCATAGGCATTTAAAGAATAAGAATTTGGCTAAAATATATGGGAAATATGTAGGGTATTCATCATGTTGCAATTTCAGGGACACAAATAAGTGGCATCAGGTGGATGTTTTAGCAAAGCATCGTCTTACTGTCACACAAATGGCCTTCTCTCCAAATGACGAGTTTCTGCTCTCCGTGTCTCGTGATCGCACCTGGACGGTGTTCAAAAGGGAGGTATCACCAGAGGGTAAGTTAAAGTGTGACGAAAGAAATGTGACTTTTAAAATGTTTTGTTGTGTTATTCAGAAGCAGGTTTCTATGTCTCTCATTTTTTCTTTGTATCGTGTTTTTTCTGGTCTTTTCTTCTTCTTCTTCTTCTTCTTCTTCTTCTTCTTCTTCTTCTTCTTCTTCTTCTTCTTCTTCTTCTTCTTTCTTTCTTTCTTTCTTTCTTCTTCTTCCTTAAAGACATATATACATATAGATCTCTTTGCATTAGGATTTGTACATATGAGACATTTGGATAATGATAATAATCCTGTAATAGGTTACATTAATGTTTGCATGTTAAAGCACTTGATATAAAAAATGTGAAAATAGTTTATAGGATTCCAAATAGCTTATCAGGAAATTATCAGTGAATATTACATCCATCTCGCAGGTACCACGTACAAAGTATCAGATTTTTCGAAGAAGAAGGAGAGCATGCATGGGCGCGTGATTTGGTCCTGTGCTTGGATGCCCGACTCCCAGCGCTTCATCACAGCTTCACGAGACAAGACCGTGGGAGTTTGGTGCCAGGACGAGTCGGGCTGGGTGAGGGAGGCACTCCTCAGCGAGACCAACGAAGTTACGGCAGTAGATGTCATCGAATGCAGAGGCAGTGGGAATGGGGATCACCTCGTGGCCACAGGTATTTTTTTATATTCAGTTTTGCTTTTTGGGGTTTTATTATTATTATTATCTGTTGCCTTTATCTTTTCTTTCATTCATTGTCTTCTCATTTTCATCATCAGCTTTGTCATTACCACCATTACCATGATATTTATTATGTTATGAATTGTAATGATATGATTTGATAACAGAAACTATCCTTGTTATAGAATTTATATTCACATCTACAATTTTCAGGACTAGTAAATGGGGAGATCCACCTAAGAACATATAGTATTGAAAAGAAACAGTTTGCAGAAGAAGCTTATAACGTCCTCCACCACCATTACAACACAGTAAGACGTCTTCAGTTTAGCCCAGCCATGGATGACGGAAGCCTTCCTCTCTTAGCATCGTGCGGAGATGATAGAGGAGTCCGTATATTTAAGATCCAAGTTCCTTCAGGTAGTGAATCAAGATGAAAATTGAATTCATTTTCAAACTCAGTGAAATAGAGCATTTTGATAAGATTATAATTTATACTACTAGTAGGTTGTTGTATGAATTTATTTATATTTTTCTCTTAGGTCTTTATTTGTTTTTGAGCTAAAAAATCTGGAATATGTATAATCTATTGTTTATGTGAAACACAGATGCCCAGTAAATATATATGAAAAACTGGAACTTTTTTTTTTTTTTTTATAAAAGTCATTTGTGATATATGTTAAGCAATGCTATATGTATTTTGTTTTATTTATTATTTATTTTTTTTTTTTTCTTAATAGTAGCAGATCTGGCAAACCCAAGGGTTAACTTTGATGGGTAAAATTTAGAACTTTGGTAAATAATTGCAATAGAATACTCCTTTAATATGAACACAGCATAGCAGATCAGAAGACTTTATACTTTTTAGATTATGATACAGAGGGTTTGGTATTTATCTGTAGGTTTTAACATTATTGGAACATTCACAGCTAGAATAACTGTTATTTTAAATCTGAATTACTTGCAAGAAACATGGAAATTAAGAAGCAAGATTTGAAAATGAAAAGACCTTGTTATTTCTGCTCTTTATTACATTTTATTTTTAAACATATTTACAGAATGTTAAAGTACATAATAAAGACATTATTGCCTGTACACTTCATATCATTCCATACAGGCAGACTAAAGAAACAAAATGATCGTTCGCGGTTTTTCAGCGATACCAAAATCTTCCTGGAACAGTACAATTTTTACGTATCATTGTTTCCATTTCCACAGAACTTCAGATCTAAAGATTCAAGGAAGTATAGCCTTGCACCTCATTCATTAGCCTTCTTGTATTTATTTCATAATATACACAAAAAGCAAGAAAAGCAATCAGCTTATATATATATCTATATATGGGAGCGAACAAGCTTAAGTTCTGTTGATATTGAGGTATTTGATTTATAAATAAAGATGTTTACAAGTAATATAATATTTGGCAAATAAGGCATAAATGATGACACAGTGTGCATGTGCAGAATCACTTCCTAATATCAACACATTATAAACTTAATTTTTTTTATAAACTTAAGCCTGCAAAGTCCTTAAACATTAAAATTGAGCATTCCAATCCAACTCTCTGTAACTTGCTGCAATACCACTACATATAGTTACACTTTGTCATCAAAACCTACTGACACATGATCTGTAGTATGCTACACCTTCTTCCTTAAAAAGGAAAATGTATTCATTTCATACTTTTATGGTACTATAGTTCTGCAGAGGCTTTGATTTTTCCCTTGAGACTTAATCAGAAATCTTGTAATTTTCTTAGTACAAAATTGTTCTTCTTTTAAGAATCAAATGTCTTGCAAAACTGCTCCTTGACACCAAAATGATCATGGCACAACAAATATGATTCATGATTATTTAATTGTATTAAACACTCATGAATTTTCCATATAATACTTGCAACTTAAAGCTATTCTAGGTTACAATTTGCAGGTTACTTCAGTGTTAGAATCTTGCATTATGATAACAAACACATATTCCAACAGACAAAAGACATAATGTCTCATCGGATTCTAAATTTGGGGAAATATAACTTAAGTTCTATACCTTATATACATTTCAGAATGGTATTGCATTTGTAAATTTGGATGAATGAAAGCCATCCACAGCTTCCCTCTTTGTGGTCTACTGGCTGGATGTCCTTATGCTTTAAATCTGTAAAATATCATAGAAAAATAATTTACTCTTTAACATACCTAAATGTGTGTGTATAGATAGATAGATAAATAGATATAGATACATATACTGACTTATGATAAATCATTAAAACTTTAGGATCAATATTTGCACAAAGGATATTAAACAGGACATTCAAAATTACAAAGTGATAAGTAAAGAAGTCTCAATATTAAAAAAGTGACGTAAAATAATATAGGCTACCTACCATATCCTCTGACCCAAGAGGAAGGACCGTCTACAGCTGAGGAAGAGGATGTCAGAAGTACCTCAAACCAATAGTGTCACATTTTACCACATCCAGTCGATCTTGGACTGTGCACACTGTTGTTTCTTTGTTGCTGCTGCAGATGCTGCTTCTCTGTTGACAAAAAAGATAAAATATATAATGTTCAGGTTCTCAAGATGAACAAATATGTAGTCTAAAGGGTATAAATTCTGAAAAGAAATATACTCTTCATAAGTTAAAAAAATAAAAAAAAGTCTCCGTTTGTCTGTTCTCTGCCTCTGCTTTATCTATCTCTATCTCTCTCTCTCTTTCCCTCCCTCCCTTCCTCCCTCCCTCCCTCCCTTCCTCCCTTCCTTCCTCCCTCCCCTCCCCTCCCCTCCCCTCCCCTCCCTCCCTCCCTCCCCTCCCCTTCCTCCCTTCCTCCCTTCACTCCCTTCCTCCCTTCCTCCCTTCCTCCCTTCACTCCCTTCACTCCCTTCACTCCCTCCCAGAGTGACGAATATTTCCATAAGTCTTCAGTCATACAGACAAGTATTTGTATTATTGATTATTCCACATATCTTTATTTTCAAGATTTATTTTCAGTTATTTGTTATTTTATAAAAGAGAAACACAGAGATGTCATTTTTTATTACTAGACAGATAAACATATATTTATGATTTTATAAATTACTATTATTTTTT
>NW_028234421.1:21786097-21788597 GCF_977035675.1 Penaeus japonicus | reverse complement strand
ATCTACCAATATGCCTCATAAGTGTATTCAATTACACAAAACAAAACCAA
The DNA here is from genome assembly GCF_977035675.1 of Penaeus japonicus. Lineage (NCBI taxonomy): Eukaryota > Metazoa > Arthropoda > Malacostraca > Decapoda > Penaeidae > Penaeus > Penaeus japonicus. Next base: position 21,788,547 of record NW_028234421.1, on the reverse strand, counting down.
GATTGAGGTTACAGAAGGTAAAGCAAAAACTCAATCAAGGCAGAACAATGACGGCGACATCACTAAGTGTCTAGAATTCTTTTTATTTCATTTTTATTTTATTTTTATCTTATTTTTCTTCCTCTTATATAAATGTCAGGACAGCAGGTCAACGCATTGCGATAGGTGGATAGTAGAGGAAAGGAGAGAGAGAGGGAGAGGGAGAGGGAGAGGGAGGGAGAGAGAGAGAGAGAGAGAGAGAGAGAGAGAGAGAGAGAGAGAGAGAGAGAGAGAGAGAGAGAGAGAGAGAGAGAGAGGAGAGAGAGAGAGGGGGGAGAGAGAGAAGAGAGAGAGAGAAAGAGAGGAAGAGAGAGAGAGAGAGAGAGAGAGAGAGAGAGAGAGAGAGAGAGAGAGAGAGAGAGAGAGAGAGAGAGAAGGGAAAAAGGCAGAGGAGAGGAAAGAGAGATGGAGAGGGTGGAGAGAGCAGGAAAGGAGAGAGAAAAGGGAGAGAAGAGGAGAGACAGGTGGAGAGGAGAGAAAATAGGTAAAGAGACAGGTGAATAGAAGAAATGCGAGAGATGGGGTTGAAAAAAGGAATTAGGGTAAAGATAAGAGGAAGAGGGCGATGGAAAGGAGATGAAGAAGACTGGATGAAATAGGAAAATAAGATGTAGGAGATGGAGACCGGGGATAGAGGAAAGCAAGAAAAGAGAAAAAATGTGTGAATTACTATTAAAGAAAAAGTGATGAAAAATGGGAGAAGGCGAAAGAGAGAGAGAGAGAGAGAGAGAGAGAGAGAGAGAGAGAGAGAGAGAGAGAGAGAGAGAGAGAGAGAGAGAGAGAGAGAGAGAGAGAGAGAGAGAGAGAGAAGAAGAGAGAGAGAGAGAGAAAGAAGAGAGAGAGAGAGAGAAGAAGAGAGAGAGAGAGAGAAGAAGAAGAGAAAGAAGAGAGAGAGAAGAAGAGAAGAAGAAGAGAAAGAAGAGAGAGAGAGAGAAGAAGAGAAAGAAGAGAGAGAGAGAGAGAGAGAAAGCAGGAAAGAAGAGAGAGAGAGAGAGAGAAAGAGAGAGAGAGAGAGAGAGAGAGAGAGAGAGAGAGAGAGAGAGAGAGAGAGAGAGAGAGAAAGAGAAGAGAGAAAGAAAGAAAGAGAAGAGAGAAAGAAAGAAAGAGAAGAGAGAAAGAAAGAAAGAGAAGAGAGAAAGAAAGAGAGAGAGAGAGAGTAAGAAAGAAAGAGAAAGAGAGAGAGAGAGAGAGAGAGAGAGAGAGACAGAGAGAGAGAAAGAGAGAGACTAAGTTTGTCGTTTCAAATGACATTTTCTTACTATGTATTGCCTGGTTACGGAGCAAAACCTACACGCTGGACAACACGTACACGTCGTACAGCCACTGAATACAACGCCACGGCCTAAATTCGCATTAACAATTAGAATTCTTCCCAGACCCTGAGGTTCCTGTTGCACAAGGCGTTGGTAAGCACGTTCCCGGCTTCCTTAAAGATGAAGGATGCATAGCAAGAACTTGAACAAGGAATCGTAGTAAAAAAAGAGAGAGAAAATATTGTACCGTGCTATCAATTTTGGTCTTGCGTACCTCTTTAACGTGTTTTTCTTCTAGGATTTGGCTACCTTTATAGTTGTTTATCTGCTTTCGGATGTATCTTTATTCATAAATACCTGTTTACCTTTCTAGACACGCATCTATCAGTAATATATTTGTATACATATAGCCATCTTCCTTTTAAGAAAAGAAAAAAACTCAAGTCATCCACACAACCCAGCTGTCTTTCTCATTTTAGCTTTCATTCGGTCACAACAAGCACCATTAAAAAATACCAAAAATCGCCAAGCACACTCCTAAAGCAATCACCTACGCATATATCTCCATCACGTAAGGTTATGATGAGGGATAGTGCAGCCAACAACCTCCACTGAGTCGAGGTCACCATCCCGGGGTTGCGTGTTGAATGCCAAACCCCGAAAGTGTTCGAGATAACGAGGTTAGGCGAAGCAGGTCTACTAGCTTAAAGCATAGCACTACGTATGCTGACCCCGATTTTTTTTTCTTTTTCTTTTTTTTACTTTTGTAAGATAACCTAAAGGAAACGGTGAAGAAACTTGATCCTACGTGTGTTAAGAAAGGGAGAGTAAATTTACTTTTTTTTCTAGGATACAATGATTAAGAAATCGATTTTTTTAGTGATAGTATACAAACACACTCTTATGATACGACGTAATACATAGCTTTAGGTTCACGTACATATAATAGCTTTGGAATACTAGTGTGGATAAAGCAAGATTATATTAAAGTTTTGGAAATACAAGTATGGATAAAACAAGTACCGACACGTACGGGCAAGAGAAATACATACCGGGTACTGAAAGCAGCTACATCATCAATGAACAAAAAAATATGTGTTTTATAACGGTACGGGTTTGTGTTCATCCAAAATGAATGGTGGAATTTGACGGCTTTAT
>NW_028234421.1:21771097-21773597 GCF_977035675.1 Penaeus japonicus | reverse complement strand
ATATATATATATATATACGTCTCCATATCCCTCTTCCACACTCATATACACACACAGACACACTCACACACTTACGGACACTCACACTCGCACTAATGCAAGAGTATAAAGTATTTTTGTTATTGTTTATAGAACTACGTCACACCATATCCTAAAAAGATGTGTGATGATTTGACCGTAAACTTTCGGACTCACTGGATAGCAGAAAAATTAAGGAAGTTTTAAATACTCTTTCAGTTTCTTCGACCTTGGCAACACTGTTCCTGTCCCCGTGTCCGTATCGTCGGGCGAGCGTGGCTGGCTGGGCGTGGCTAGGCTTTTAACTCTCTTATACCTATCACGTTATTCAAGAAATGACAAATATTTAAGACAAAATACATATTTTGGGGGCTCCTTCGTAAATATATTCAAGAGAAACCGTCGTAAGAGAATATATCTATCAGAGTTTTTCGCTAGAAAGAGAAAGATGGAACACCGAAATCAGCGTTTGCAAGACGACACACTCGGCTCACTTCGGCTAGTCACGTCGGGGGAAACTAAAATATATCGAGTGATCACGGAAATACCATTCCTCTCACATCAATTTGCTGATTTCATTTGTGAAAACTTGAACTACGAATCTAAAGAAAACAATGCGCTCGGTATATGTTATGTGGATGATTTTGTATACGTTTAGTCTTATATTATCACTCACTCGCTCATTCACTCATTCACTCACTCACTCATTCACTCTCTCACTCGCTCTCTTACACACACTAAATACGTCTTATGTACAATACAACTTTCTTACTCTCCCCTCTCTCTCTCTCTCCTCCCTCTTTCTTTTCTTCTTCTCTCCCTCCCTTCCTCCCTCCCTCTTCCTCCCCCTCCTCCTCCTCTTCCTCCTCCTCCCTCCCTCCTTCTGCCTCCCTCCCCTCCTCCTCCTTCTTCCCTCCCTCCTTCTCCCACTCCCCTCCTTCCCTATTTTCCTTCCTCCTGCAGAAGGCCACACAGAAGCGGAAGGCAGAGATTGAGGTGACGAGGAAATGCTCCAATTCGCAAGTTGGCTTGGCAATTGCAAGCTCGTTATCTTCCTGATCCGTTGGTTATTTTGCGCTTCCATTCGCTCGCAGTTTCTCAATGTTGCCTTTCTATGATACTGGTGTTGTTGTGAAGACTATTAGTATCGTTATTCATATTTTGTTACTACTACTACTACGTCTACTACTACATCTACTGCTACATCTACTACTACTACTACATCTACTACTATTACTACAACTACTACATCTACAGCTACTACATCTATTACTACAACTACAACTACTACTACATCTACTACTAATACTACTACATCTATTACTACTACAACTACTACATCTACAACTACTATTATGACATCTACTACTACTATTACTACATCTACTACTACTACTACGTCTACTACTACTACATCTACTACTACTACATCTACTACTACTATTACTACATCTACTACTACTACTACAACAACTACTACATCTACTACTACTACTACATCTACTACTACTATTACTACATCTACAACTATTACTACAACTATTACTTCTACAACTATTATCATCAGTACTACTACTACTATTACTGCTGTTACTATTACTACTACTGACATCATAATTACTGTGACTAATGCTTTCATCATCATTATGATTAATATCAGCATCATTGTATGTATACTTACTATCATTATTGTTATCATCATAATTATTTTTATTATCAGGTAGTGGTGGTAGTAGTAGTAGTAGCAACATTTTCATAACCGTTATCACTATCATTATCATTGCACTCATTATGATTACCATTATTGTCATTGATATCATAATCATCATCATTATTATCATCCTTATCATTAACATCATTATCACCATCATAATTATTACTGTTTAGTTATCTTAGTTCCCCATTTTTGCTGTTATCATTAATGTCATCATCAAATAATGAACAAAAACATTTCATTTGCAGCACAATATAAATTGCACAGACATGAATAATTCTGACATCTAATCAAAACATTATATACAAAACGTCGAGTATATATTTGCTATTTATAGACAATCAGCAAAGAAACATTTAACGTTAGTAAATTATGCTATAATAGTTAAATACAAATCAATTCATTATAGTGACAATCATTCCTAACAGAAAAAAAATCACAATGAATATATAAATAAATAAACTAAATACAACTTAGTAAACTGAATGAAGTTGTTTTTCCATTCATAAATCTGCATAAACTCAGGCTAACGAGTATCCTACTTACGCTTGACGTGTTACAGCTTCCGTCCTTCATTGAGGAATCTGGAGAGCTCTTTCCCGAAGAGGAGGAGGAAGAGGAGGAGTAGGAGGAGGAGGAGGAGGAAGAGGAGTCCGCCCTTCCAGCATCCAGTTTTCCAGGATCGAGTTGAGGGACGTGGCTTTTGCAGAAGAGCCTCGTGTCTTTGGAATCCAGCGGACTCCTGTAGAAGGTCTTGAGGGTGAGTCT
>NW_028234421.1:21736097-21748597 GCF_977035675.1 Penaeus japonicus | reverse complement strand
TGATAATAAAGATTACAATATCAATAATGATGACAACAACACCAAAAAAATAATGATACTGATGATAATGATGATAATAGTAATAACAATGATGGTAATAACGATAATGATAATAATAATAATTACCAACAGAAAAGTCATGTAACCAAATCATGTAATCTAGTTTCTAGTTTCGGGAAACGACGTTTGTTTGTTATTATTAGATTTGGAATTATCATTTTCAATCCCATTATTATGTCAGTATTATCGTTGTTATTGTTCTTATCATGGTTATTACTTTTATCATTATTATTATTATCATCATGATTATTCTCCTCATCTACATCATTATCCTTATTTTCTATTATTATCATTAATATTATTCTATTTACTTTTATCATCCTCATCATCATCATCCATGTTATTATCATTATCATAACTATTACTATCATCACCATTACTATGATCACCACTATCGTCATCATTATTATCAGTTTTATCATCATCATCATTACTTTAATTATTACAATATCATGAATATTGTCATGGCCAATATTTTTGTTTTGTTTATTATCATTATCATAACTATCACACTTCCAATAGTCATTCCTCCTTAATTACAAGTCTTTGAAGAAAAAAACACAAAATCAGCATCCTATCAAATTATCAAATACATTATAAAAGAAGAAGAAGAAAACACACACACACACACACACACACACGCAAAGTGGCACGAGCTATCTTCATCAAAAGTAACATCTTATAAGAATATCAGTCAAGTGTTACTCAGACGCAGAGTTATTTGCATAAGTGTGGTTTCAAGGGAACAAATACTCTACACGGTTTCTCTTGTGACCTGCTAAAGAAGCCACAATGCATTTCTTCCTATGCTGTGAGTTCTTGTGTTGAAGTGTTTTCATATATTTCCTCGTGGTTGCTCACGTTTGGTGGGTTTGGCGGCAAAATATGAAGTATTGTTTATGTGAGAAAGATGGTAGAATGCAGTAACGCATTTAATGTAGAAATACAAATCTCAGTCACGGAGGTAAATTTTGTGTTTCTGTTGTAGACTTAACTATTTTGTTTTCTTTCGTACTATTGTATGGATTTTCGGACCTGCAAAAGTTGAGGAAAAATATAGAGGTGATATCGAAGGAAGATGATTATAATAAGAGGAAGAATAAAAGAAGGAATAGAAGATGAAGAGGAAGATAATGATTATGATGAAGAAGAAAGAAAAAGAAGAAGAATAAGAAGGTGGAAAAGGAGGAGAAAAGAAAGTAAGAAAGAAAGAAGAATAAAAAGTAAAAGATGATGAAGATATTGAATATGAGGTACCCAAGGAAACAAATTTAAGATGTACCCCAACACACAAACCAAATCCCCGACCTCTCTTCTCTTACTAAAACCCCATAATTTCTTAAGCCGCTATTAACCAACTCTCCGTCTATTCTTTTTTCTTCTTTTTTTTCTTTTTAAATCGTTCCCCACAGCCACCGCGATCAGACAGGTCGTGCGTCGTCGCCATTGCATAAGGAACAACACGCTCCTTGCTGCGCTATTGTTTTCGTAACCGGTCGGAAGTATGGGAATTTTGGCCGTTAAAAATTCTCGCGTAACGGTTTTCTTGAATCCTTTGGCGGGAATTTCGAAAACGGTTTACGAGTTTTGAATATTGAAACGGTTGTTCTTGATGTAATGGTTATGTATTATTTTCTGAGTATGTGTATTGTTGTTATTACTGTCACACGTATTAACGTAATTGTTGGTAGTGTTGTCTTTATTGTTATTGGTGTTTAGGTTTGTATTTTAACATTGTAATCATGTCACTTTCTCATAACAATCATTAAGTTAACCTTTACTTTTACTTTTTCACTTTCTCATCGTTTACTTCCTGTATTGTATATGTATATATATGTATATATATATATATATATATATAATTTTTCTTTTAATTCCGTTGATACAATTACACTGCTATTGCATCAAAGATAGTACTATACTATCTTCCCGTAAAAACCTGTCACAGAAAATTTATATACAATGTCAGCTGTTTGACAGGTTATAGGCAGCGGTACAAACTTTGTATCAGTTGGTCAGTGTTACCAGGACGATCGCACGTGTTACTTCCCGCTGATGATGGAAGGAGTGTCACAGTGCGTGACGCGTTACACAAGGTTGATTTCATCTTGAGTCTGTGCTGCAACTGCTCCAGTAACGCTAGGGTGCCTCGTACACACACACACACACACACACATATACTCACGCACACACACACACACACACACACACACACACGCACACGCACACGCACACACATATATATGTACACACACACACACACACACACACACATATATATATATATATATATATATATATGTATATGTATATATATATATATATATACATATATAGATGTGTATGTTTATGTATATGTATATGTATACATATCCCCATTTTCCTTCTATCATGAAGAACAGAAAAAGACCTATTGTCTTTAATGACTTTTTCCTCATCATACGATGATCAGGGAATTAGATTCCACGTAGATTCCCATCTCATTTCCATATGTCAACAGGGCGTGGGAAGGTGAGAGGATCGAAGAGTTTATATTGGAAAAACAATCGGGTTCGATCCTCTGCGTGTTAAGTTCACAGATCGTCATTTTTTTTTTATTTTTTTTTTGGCGGGAAACCAGGCTGATGGCACCTTTTGCTGGACGAACAACAGATCGACGAAATTATTATCCATGTCGGGATATCAGATGGAAAAAAGAAAATAATAATGATATAAAAAGTCAGTGGGTCGAGATGATCTGCAGTGCAACAACTCCAATGACAAAATTGTTGAAATTTCGGATTGTTTGGAGGAAAATAGAAACCGTGATGGAATATGCAATTCACGATTGCAACTGTAGAAGAGCATATGGATAGCTGCATATAGATATATGTACGTTTCTCTCAGCACATGAACTCGTACGAACACTCACTCACTCACACACACACACACACACACACACACACACATACACACACACACACACACACACACGTTAATGTCACGATTACCAAATCTTACTAAAGGTGGTTGAGATAGATAGAGAGAGAGAGAGAGAGAGAGAGCAAACTGAGACGCAGAGAAAGAGAGAGAGCACAAATTGAGAAGCAGAGAGAGAGAGAGAGAAGAAGAACAAAGGAAGAACGGAAGAGGTCCAATATTCCCCGCTGACATGTAATTAATGAGTAGGATGGGGGGGGGGGAGTTTACCACATGGGTCATTGTCTATACATATTTCCCATTTTCCGAGCCGGTACTAGGCTATCCCAGCGAGAGGGAATTATCAGAACTTGCAGACAAATGACATGCAACAAGGAAAAGTTACAAACTGAAGAGGAAACATTGCATTTCTCTTCTCTGGTCCACACAATATGTGACAGTTCAGTCTATGGATTCAGAGACGCTGTGACACTATGATAAGTTACGCCATCATGAGATAATGGTATTGGTTAGAACTGGAATTTAGGTTATTAGTGTAGCACTTGTGGTGTGGGGAATTTATGCTTATTATGCAGCCGGATCACTTTCACCGTATCTGGGATGCCGTGAACACGAAATAGTTTCCTTAATACCCACTCATTATTTGTGGCAGGATGCAGAGTGGATATGTTGTTTCCACCGGTGAGTTCATTTTATATGCGCATGCGGATGATACACAGTGAATGTTCGGTTACCTTATTGTGTATTTTTTTTTTCTTTTTTTTTTTTTTATTGCGTTTAGATTTGATGTTAGTTGTCTTTTGCGTCTCTTGCTCTGTCTCTCTTGGTGTATATTTAGGTTCATGATTGCTGTTTTTTTTGTTTTTTTTTGCCTCGGACGTTTTTTTTTTTTTTAGGTTGTTTAGCTCTCTCTGTCTGTCTCTGTCTATCTCTCTCTTTCTCTGTACCTCTCTCTCTCTATATCTCTATCTCTCTCTCTATCTGTCTCTCTTTTTCTTCCAATCCCTCCCTCCCTCTATCTCCCACTCTCCCTTCCTCCCTCTGCGTCTCTCTCTCTCTATGAATATAAATAATACACGCATCTACATTCATGCATCTACCCACGTTAGATCTAAAGATGAAAGTTAGCTTCATTCTTATCACAGATAAGAATGAGGTTGATTCCAAAAGTCTTCATTATTTGTAAGCCTTATAGTTCAGTTCCATTTTTTTTTTTTAGAGAGAGAGATTTAGTATCACCATTTTGAAGGAATACGTAATTTTCAGAATGATAAAATTCCGAGGGTTAATATTTTTCTACTTTAGGGAATATCAAGAAAGATTGACTACTCTTTGTGGATTAATCAAAGGTCCATTACATGTCTAATGAAAGACATTGTGTATGGCTGATTACATTTCTTTTCCTTTTTTTATAATTTGTTATTTTGCAATTCGTATGTTGAAAATTATAAACGCACCGAGAGTGAAATAGCAAAGTGCCTTTCGGAAATAATATTTGCGCTCATGTGACTGCTGTCGTTTGAGGATTTTAAGTGACGTCAAGATAAAAGAGCTATCGATGACGTAGAATGAATATGACGTCATTACTTGCTCTCGCCTGGTACGCTCATATCCGAAAATTTTCGTTAATACAAGCAAGTAAGTCAACATAGTCTGAGACAATATTTTCTTCCCATAGTACACTAACAACTTACTTCAAACAACACGCATATACAACCATCACACCCTTTCCGAAATGGCTTCAATTCCTTCAAATTCGTATTATTCAACATCCTCAATTTTGTTGTTGTTGTTGTCTCTCCTTCCATCCACTTGTCTCGCCTACGCCCATTTCACTTTCACTGTCTTCTAAAATCCTTCCTTGTCATTTCCTTTCTGTTGTCTTTCGCTAGGAGATCGTCACCTCTCACCCTCGTATATAACTTTGCTTAGTAACTTTCCCTGTCTTTGCAGTATACGGGAAGTCCTCCTAACGATGCGCATTTGTCTTCCTGAAGCAGTAAAGAAATTCTAGGTTGCCTTATTATTGTTGTTTTCGTTAATATCCTTATTATTATTATTATCATTATTACCATTATCAATAGCAGTGATAGTAGTTTTTTAGCAGTAGTAGTATTAGTAGCAGCAGTAGTGGTAGTAGTAATTAGTAATAGTAGTATGGGTAGTAGTAATATAAATATCATCATGAATTTCTGAATCATCACCTCATGTATATTCTTTTTTCATTGGTATTATTACATTCCTTTGTCTCAGGTAGAACTAGTTCGAGACAATACGAAGTTAGATTCGAAAATTATATATTTCCTCAATTTGTAGGAGTGTTTGAATGCGAGTGACATATGTACGGAAGGATTTATTACCTATGTTGCCTAATTTATCATCGGTATTTAAAAAAAAAAAATACTTATTTGTGGTTCCATTTGATGTCTTAATGAGTGATCAAATTTTAGAATGATAGTAGATGATAGATTAATAGATAATTCACAGGCGTGTTCAGCATAACATGGAAATGATATATCGCGTGGACTACATCCGGATCAACTTCCTTCACTCGAAAACAAATGAAATAACACCCATTTCGCCGAAAGTACGAGCGAACACAATGAAAAGGTCATTGATACTGTCACGGTGTACAGTATCTCTCTCATACTCCCATAAACCTATCCCTACACTCTTTATCTTCGCCTTTCCACCTCCTTGTTCCTTACAAGTCCCTCCCACAACTTTCCCCCAAGCCACTCTACCCACCTCTCCCCCTTTACCCCTACATCCATGCCTCTTTATCTTCTTTATTCCTACCTCATCCCCTCCCATTTTTCCTTTACCTCATCAGATCCTCTATCCCTACCTAATCTATTCAACACCCCAACCCCCTCCTCCTCCTCCTCCCCCCTCCTGCGTCCTTCGATCGCTCACAATGTCTGCGAGAACACATTCGAATATTATTGCTATCATGTTCACACAAGAATGATGCGTCAATGTACGTGCGCATTTTACCGGATGTTGGGATGATGGATCTTGCGTGTATTTCAGTGACTCGACTGCAGCTCTGTCGTGACTCAGGGCATTTTTATGCTCCTGAAACGACGCAGAGGAAGTGAATCTGGAGAGAGAGAGAGAGAGATGTTTTGTGAATCTGTAATTTTTTTTTTTTTTTTTTTTTTTTATCATTACGAAAGTTGTGACGTATGAGCGGTCGATGTGATTTGAAGAAAGATCTCGGTTCTTTTGAATGAGTGGGATCCGTTTGATATGCTATATATATATATATATATATATATATATATATATATATATATTTTTTTTTTTTTTTTTTTTTTTTTTTTAGGTTCTGTGAAGGTTGTGTAAAATACGTGCTTTCGTTTAAGATCAAGGTCCATTTCGCGTAGTTCAGGGAATATTCACACAAAGAAAAATCACAGCAGATGTTGAACACGTACGACACATAATCAACGTCATTATACGTTTATGCCACGTGCTTTGGCAGTCTAGAAAGTAGTTCAGTAAAACCTTTTAAGAATTTCCCTCGTATTTTCAGTCGATAAACAAGTGGGACAAGATATCTCTAAGATTCGGTAGTTAACAGAGAGGAATATTATGTCGTTATATGAATTTCTGTTCTAAATTCTTTCCTTAAACTTTCGAAAAGTTTCTGAATATTTATCTGGCATTATCTCATCTAGGTTAAATGCATTAGATTCAATGCGTGATTTCTAGCGAAACTGCCTAACCATGATAGAAAAAAACTCGGAAACATCTGGACTAATGTCACGAAACCAGGAGACAAATGAATCACCAAAAAACAAAACACGATTCATAAGGAAGATTCGAACCTATCCGAATAGAATTCGAAACTACATTCCTCTGTTTCGAAAGCTATGACGAGTATAACGAAGCTTCTTATGGCATCTCATTGTGTTATGGTACGTTAACATGATGTAACCTGATGTTCATTCTAGCTTGGGTGAACTTCCGTGTCTTATACGCAAGGAAGTTATAAGTTGAGTAACATTTCTTTCTTTTTTGGGGGAAAACGAATGTCATTCACTATTTGTGTTTCCTTGTCTATCACATTATCAGGTTTGTGTAACTCAGTTTTTATTCGCCCCTCCCCCCTAATTTGATAATAATAAATATCAAATGAGATAAACATTAAGAAGAAGAATGAGCACCATCATAAACATGGCTGTAAATATAAACAAGTACTTAAGCCAATGGACCTAACATTAAAGACAGTACGGCAATTACAGTGAACGTAAATGGTGCGAATCATAAACCACACCGCCGCTCCGTGTGTCATTAACCTGATCCTTGACATTTGTATTGTCAAAAACTTAACATGGTGACACTGATATCAAGATCGTCCATTGTCAACGATGAGCGAAATAGCTTTTTGATTGTGAAATGAGGCGGTTGCTTAGGTCGTATGTATATATGTTTTTACATATATTTGTTCATAAACTCTTCCTTTTGTTACACTTGTTACGTCATCAGTAATTCTGTAGCGTAAACTTGCCCAAAACCGTACGCACATTCGTATGTATGATTTCTTGTTAATATGATAACACCGAAGAAGAAAAAGGCAGAAGGAAAAAAAACTAGTTGGCACCATCGCTTGGGCGGGGTCACGTGACGGGGTCAAAGGGTACGAAAGTGGGTAATTTTGGCGGGAAAATGAATGCTTCACGTTCACCCAAAGAAGCGAAAGAAAATGTTCAAACCAAGCGAGCGAGGTTGCGACACGTGTTCAAATACCTTTTCCCTTGGCATCCTCATCGGCAGAGTTAGATCACGCGTTCGCGGAATATTACAATGAAAAGTTTCCATCTTTTGTTTCCGACATTGAAGCTGATGGCTGGCGGCGACACATGAGTTATTTTTTTTTTCTTTCTCTCTCGTCGTGTATTTCCCAGGGATAATTACTTACTGTTGAAGTGCAGTCGCCTTTTACTTCTTCTTTTTTCTGAAATTGTTAGTCCTTTCCCTTTCGTTGTTTTGAAAAGGGTGTGGCTTTACTTTCGTATTTGTTCTTGTTGAAGTTATACAAAGATTTGCTTAAGATGGGATATATAAAATCATCAAATAGATGCAAGGATACCTATGATATGTATATGCACAAACACGTAAATACAAACACAATCAGATGTAATTCAAAACATGAGTTCTCCATAGATAAATAAGTGAATAAATCTGCGTGGGTTTGTTTACATATATGTATATATATATATATATATATATATATATATATATATATATATACATATATATGTATATATATATTTACATATACATATACATTTATATGTATGTATATATACATACATATATATAAATAGATGTACACACACACACACACACACACACACACACACACACATATATATATATATATATATACATATTATATATATATATATATATATATATATATATATATATATATGTATATATATATATATTATAATATATATATGATATATATATATATGTATGCATATATAGAAGTATATATATGTATATATACATATATAAGTATATATGTATATCCATATATATATATATATATATATATATATATATATTTATATATATATATATATAGATATACAGTATATGTATATATATATATATATATATATATATATATATATATATATATATATATATATATTCATACATACATTCATATATTTGTTTACCTACTCATGAAGAGAATTCATGTTTTGAATAGCATCTCTTTTGGCATTCCGTAAAAAAAAAAAACACGCAATGTACATCGAGACGTCAGCTAAATATCTTGCATTTGAGAGACATACCGTAAGATAAAAACAAGGAACGTCATTCACGCTGCGCTGAAAACTCCCGTTAAATCAGCACTTTAAAATAAAAAATGATATATGAAAAAATGATAGATAAAAACAAATGATTAACAATACGAAGAGGAATTATAAGAAGAAGAGGGAGAAGGAGAAGTGGAGGAAGAGGAATCATATGAAACATAAATAGAAGAGAAGGAGGAATGATAATAATAATAATGATAAAAAACAATAATGATAATAATAATGATAAAAAGACGATGAGGAGGAGGACGAAAAAGAAAAAAAAATAACAAGAATAAGAAACATTAGTAGAAGAAAAAGAAGTAGAAAAAAAGAATGAAGAAAATGAAGAAAAAAATGATGAAGAAGAAAAAGAAAAAGAATAAACAAGAAGGAGAAGAAGAAGAAGAAGAGCTCACCGCGATAGAAGACACGCTCCATCGAGACAGAAGCGCGGGTCCCGGGGGCGTCCTCAGAACTGGAGCGAAGACTCGGTTATGCAAGTCCGCAAGAGCCGGGCCATGGAGGGGGAGAGGGGGGGGGGAGCCGGGAAGGGAGGGAGAGGAGGAGGAGCCAGGAAGAGAGGGGGAAGGGGGGAGGGCGGGAGACGGGAGTGACGGGGAAAACTGTAGGTTTATGACAGGTCGGGAAGCAGGGACCTTGAGGGGGTGGGGGGGGGGGCGTGTTGGGTAATGGAGATCTGTGCTTGGGAGGAAAGGGAATTTATAGAGGGGAGGAGGAGGGGAGATAGGGGAAGAGGGGAATGGGGGAGGAGGAGGGAGGGAGATAGGGAAGAGGGGAGACGGAGGAAGAGGAGTGTGTAGAGGGGAGGAGGGAGGAAGTGAAGGAGGGGAAGAGGGAATGAGTGAATGAGGAGATGTCTGCTTGGGAGGAAGGGAAGGAATAGGGGAGGAAGGGAAAGAGGGGAAGAGGGAGGAAAGGAAGGACGAGACAAAGAGGGAGGAAGTGAAAGAGAAAGAAAGGGAAGAGAAGAAAGAGGAGAAGAGGTGCAGGAAAAATGGAGATCTATGTTTAGAAGGGAAAGGAGGGGAAGGGGATAAAGTAAGGAGAGAGGAAGAAGAACATGAAAAAGGAAGTAGGAAGGAAGGAAGGATTAAGAAATGGTAGGAAGAAGTAGGGGAAAACGAGGGAGTAGTAAATCAGAAAGAGGAAACAGACGAGAGGTGAGGAATTAAGAAAAGAAAGAAGAGAAAAAGACGGAAGTAGAACAAAGAAGAAGAAAGAACAAGGGAAGAGAACTCATAATTCCTTTATAACGACGAGGTCTTGTCATGAGGACGTTGACCCTTCTTCTACGTCAAAACAACTGTGACGAGATTCATGAATGAAACAGAGCTTTGAGTTTATGAATGAATGAGTTTTCTGAATGATGGCTCGCGCAGGTGTAAGGTGTCACGTGACTCTGATGGAATAAGCTTGATAAGTTTATTTGATAAGATCAGTAGAGATGGTACAAGTACTGATAAAGGATATTGTAACTTGACAAGTTTGTTTTTCTTATTTTTCTTATATATATATATATATATATATATATATATATATATATATATATATATATATATGTGTGTGTGTGTGTGTGTGTGTTTGTGTGTGTGTGTGTGTGTGTGTGTGTGTGTGTGAATGTATATATATTTATATGTATATATATATATGTGTGTGTGTGTGTGTGTAATGTATATATATATATATATATATATATATATACATATATATATATATATATATATATATATTATATAAATATATATGTATGTATGTATATGTATACATATATAACAACAAGTATATGCGTGAGGTGCATGCAAATATATATATATATATATATATATATATATATATATATATATATATATATATATATATATATATATACATATATATACATGCATATATGCGTGAGTGCATATATATCTATATATATATATATATATATATATATATATATATATATATATATATATATGCGTATGTATATATATATATATATATATATACATATATATATATATATATATATATATATATATATATATATGTAGATATTACACACACACACACACACACACACACACACACACACACACACATATATATATATATAATATATATATATATATATATATATATACATAATATATACATATATAATATATACATATATATGTATATATATATATATATATATATATATATATATATATATATATACATACAGAGAAAAAGAGAAAGAGAAAGAGAAAGAGAAAAAAAGAAAAAGAAAGAAAAAGAGAAATCAAGAAAAAAACAAGAAAAAGAAATCAAGAAAAAAAAGAAAGAGAGAGAGAGAAAGAGAAAGAACAAGAAACCAGATACCAGATACCACACCACATCCTTGATAATTCCGTCCCCTTTTTTAATGCTCCAAGAAGATCGATCAGACCTCAAACAACCTTTCCGTAAAACTACAGAACCGCCACGTATTTCGCCCGACCTTCCTCATGTAGCCTGAGGCGATGCGGGTTATCCACACTAAACGGAGGAGTTCTTGGCAGTCTGTGATGTAACGACTTGGGTAACTTTGCTGCGGTCTGTCGAGGGGGTGGGGGAGGGAGGGAGGGAGGGAGGGGGGAATGGGGGGTGTGGGGGTGATTGGGGGTTTAGGTGTCTATCGATGGGAGGGGAAAGATTGCGGGGGGGGGGGGGGTGATGGAAGAGGAAGGGGGGTTATTATAAGATTGTTGGTGTGGGGAGGAGAAGAGTAGGAGAAGAAGAAGGAGAAGGAGGAGAAAGGGAAGGAGTAAGAGGAAACAGAAAAGGAAGGAGAAAGAAGAGAAGGAGAAGAGGAAAATTGGGTTCTAGAAAGGACGTTTGGGGTCTGTAAGAAGAGAACGCATTTTGGGGTCCATCAAAGGGCAAGTGGCACTGGAAGTGGGGTCTATTAAAAGGGGGGATGTAGAAGATAGAGTGGGTGGATAGGGTTGGGGGAGGAAAGAGGGGGTAGATGGGGGTAAGGGGGTTCCGGGGAGGACAGAGTGGGTTGATGGGGGGGGGGGGATGGATGTCAAGCATTGAAGAGGGAAAAGGGCGTAATGATTGGATGCAAAAGAAGGGAAATGTAACAAGGCCAAAGAAAGCTTGTAAAAGAGTGGAATATTCTCCCTTGTTGATCTTCTTCATAAGTTTTCTATGTATTATTATCAGTATCTTTATCGTTGTTATAGTCAATTATTGGAAATATTTTATCATAATTATATTACAATAGTCACCATTATCAATATCATTGGTGCTGTTGTTACTGTTGTTATTATGATAAATGTTATTATTGTTATCATAATAAATGTTATTGTTGTTACTATTAGTAGTAGTAGTATCATTACTAGTAATAATAACACTGTAATATCATCTGATATTACATTTTCCTTTTTATGTTATTGTCACCATCATTATAAAGATATGATCAGTTATCCTTATTCTGTTATTAACAAGGAAAATAATGATTATAACAAACAAACACGTGCTACTGATACGATTTACGGTATCAATAGGAATGACTGATAATGGTAATAATTAGGATAATAATGATAATGATGATAATAAGATTGATAATTATATGGGTAATAATGATTTGATTTTCCATCTTTTGCAATCAGCTGTTTTGAGAAATATATCCCCCTCCGAGGAAAAAAATGTTTTCCTTCACGA
>NW_028234421.1:21718597-21731097 GCF_977035675.1 Penaeus japonicus | reverse complement strand
GCCAATCTGGATGACACAAGACGCATAAAAACGGCGGTTGTCTTAAGCACTGGTTTCCAGGAGATTTTAATGAACACTTTCTGGTGTGCGGAAAAAGAGGGAGGGAGGGAGGGAGAGAGAGAGGGGGAGGGGAGAGAGGAAGAGAGAAAGAGAGAGAGAGAGAGAGGGAGAGAGAGAGAGAGAGAGAGAGGGAGGGAGAGAGAGAGAGGGAGAGAGAATGAGAGAGAGAGAGAGAAAGAAGAAGACTGAGGCTGCAACAGACTAAGCAGTTATTAAGAATCTTATTTAATGTTTATGAATTATGTCATCTCCTCCTGGCGATTAAATGTTGCAGCAATTCTTTCTCCTTGGATTAAGTTTTGCGTCATTTTGGGCACTCGGTAATCAAGACGAAGAAATTATGATGATTGAATAATTATCAGTAAATTTCATTACACTGAATATTGATAATCTTTTTTTTTTTATAAAGTCTATATACTTAACGATGCCCAACATATTCCTTCATCGTTCAATGCAACACAGAATGCAATACTGATCAATATTCTTCCCTTCCTTAGCAAAACCATACTCACGCTAGCCTATGATGCAACAGGAAGTTAATTGCACAAGAATCCGGATGCAATTACCAGGTACTGTAGAGCAACGCCTCGTAGTCAAGATAGCAAAGGATTGAGTTATGAATGAAGCTCGAGTAATGGGTGAATTTAATGAGGTTGTTTTGATTGTGTGGTAAACAAGGTTGTTTGTTTGTTTTTGGCAAATTGAAAATGAATTGTATGTTCTTAGATAATGATTTATGAGTAAGGGATTGTGCTTCTCTCTCTCTCTCTCTCTGTTTGTCTCCCTTTCCTTCCCTTTCTTTCAGTTTGTCTCTCTATGTCTCTCTCTCTCTCTGTCTCCCTTTCTATCAGTCTCTCTCTCTCTCTCTCCCTCTCTTTCAGAGCTGTTATAAATAAATGTCGCAAATAATTCTTACATAAAAAAATCAATAAAACAATAACTTTTAAGGCCAATAAACAAAAGATAAGCAACACTGCAATCACTATAATATTCGCACTGACATAAGTTCTATGCAATTATATTTGCTTTAAAGACGTGCGTGACTTCATAAACTTGTGAAGGACTAGAAGGAAAAGCAAGTGCCTGATTATCAAAGCACAATGCATAACCGGAAGGTATTCTGTGCAATGTAATCACACTGAGGGAATATATGAGGATTGAAAATAACAACGACAAACGTACAAAATGCAACATCTTTCTTATGTTTCATAATAATGAAATCATCCTGCAACGATTAGCAACTATAAACAAGGAAGATTAACTGTGTGTGTACAAACAGAGCATGTACATCGGCATTGCCTCTCTCAATTCTCCTCTCTATCTCTTCGTATCTCTCTCTTTCTGTCTCGTTCTTTCTTTCTCTCTTTCGCTCTCTCTCTCTATTGTTTCTTCTCTCTCTCTATCATTTCTTCTTGGTTAATTCCTCTCTTTCTTCTCTCAATTAACCTTTCTCTTTCATCGACTCCTTTCTCTCTCTTTTCCCTTAACCCCCATTTTCTTTTTCTTTCTTTTTTTTTTTTCTCTCAAACCCTTTCTTTCTTTTTCTCAATCCCTTTCCTCTCTATTTTCAACCCTCTCCCTCTCCCTCTCGCTCAACTTGTGCAACACGAGGCCTCCTTCTGCAAGCTTTATGCGAGGGAAACGACCCATTAAGTGGCTAGACAACAACGTAAGTGCGTCGTTTAGGCCACAACAACGTAAGTACGTCGTTTAGGCCACAACAACGTAAGTGCGTCGTTTAGGCCGCAACAACGTAAGCACGTCGTTTAGGCCGCAACAACGTAAGTACGTCGTTTAGGCCACAACAACGTAAGTACGTCGTTTAGGCCACAGCAACGTAAGTACGTCGTTTAGGCCACAACAACGTAAGTACGTCATTTAGGCCACAACAACGTAAATACGTCGTTTAGGCCACAGCAACGTAAGTACGTCGTTTAGGCCACAACAACGTAAGTACGTCGTTTAGGCCACAACAACGTAAGTACGTCGTTTAGGCCACAACAACGTAAGTACGTCGTTTAGGCCACAACAACGTAAGTACGTCGTTTAGGCCGCAACAACGTAAGTACGTCGTTTAGGCCACAACAACGTAAGTGCGTCGTTTAGGCCACAACGTAAGTACGTTGTTTAAGCCACAGCAATGTAAGTGCGTCGTTTAGGCCAAAACAACGTAAGTACGTCGTTTAGGCCACAGCAACGTAAGTGCGTCGTTTAGGCCGCAACAACGTAAGTACGTCGTTTAAGCCACAGCAACGTAAGTGCGTCGTTTAGCCCAAAACAACGTAAGTACGTCGTTTAGGCCGCAACAACGTAAGTACGTCGTTTAAGCCACAGCAACGTAAGTGCGACGTTTAGCCCAAAACAACGTAAGTGCGTCGTTTAGGCCACAACAACGTAAGTACGTCGTTTTGGCCACAACAACGTAAGTGCGTCGTTTAGGCCACAACAACGTAAGTACGTCGTTTAGGCCACAACAACGTAAGTGCGTCGTTTAGGCCACAACAACGTAAGTACGTCGTTTAGGCCACAACAATGTAAGTACGTCGTTTAGGCCGCAACAACGTAAGTACGTCGTTTAGGCCGCAACAACGTAAGTGCGTCGTTTAGGCCACAACGTAAGTACGTCGTTTTGGCCACAACAATGTAAGTGCGTCGTTTAGGCCACAACAACGTAAGTACGTCGTTTAGGCCGCAACAACGTAAGTGCGTCGCTTAGGCCACAACGTAAGTACGTCGTTTTGGCCACAACAATGTAAGTACGTCGTTTAGGCCACAACAACGTAAGTGCGTCGTTTAGGCCGCAACAACGTAAGTACGTCGTTTAGGCCACAACAACGTAAGTGCGTCGTTTAGGCCACAACGTAAGTACGTCGTTTTGGCCACAACAATGTAAGTACGTCGTTTAGGCCGCAACAACGTAAGTACGTCGTTTTGGTCACAACAATGTAAGTACGTCGTTTAGGCCACAACAACGTAAGTGCGTCGTCCCCTAAGACCTTTTAGTTCAATGACCTCAAAGAGCCATCTTGCTAGTGGCGGTGACGGTGCCTGCAATCTTCGTGCTAAAAAGGTTATGCAATGTGCAATGTGATCGGGCGAGGTCCCTTGAGTTAGAGTGTTTGTGTTTAGTCTGCCGAGTTTGATTTCCACGAGAACCACAGGCCGTTCTGTGACTGAGGTTTCTTTTTCGGTTACTGATGTGTGGTCATAACACGTAAATAAACTAAGATGTTGAGCAAATAATACAGCCTCGTCCTCATCCAGTCATGCTAGCATCTATCTAAACACATTCAAAAATATACAAACACATGAATACTTGTATATTCTGACACACACACACACACATATTCTCTCTCACACTCATATATATATATATAATATATATAATATATATATATATATATATATATATATAGAGAGAGAGAGAGAGAGAGAGAGAGAAAGAGAGAGAGAGAGAATGAAAGAGAGAGACAGAGAGACTATTCAGGAGGAAAAAGCACAGCTCGAGCGGAGCATTACGCCAACAAATTGGTATGTTGACATGATCAAAGATAAATTGTTGCCTGACAAGATCCAAAGAACAGCGTCGAGAAAATGGAAAATGACAATACGTTTTTAAGTGTCTTGTCTGGAGTGAGAAGTACTTTCCACAAACTGCTCGGCAAGTTTCATAGTGTCTTGTTAAATGTTCCTTAAGTTTCGTTTTTTCATTTAATATATATGACGAAAGAAAAAAAAACAATGTTCTCTAAGTATGATTATTTTGCGTTTTTCTATATATAGGAGTCGCCAGGAGGTAAAAGCAGGAAGTATAAAAAAAAAATCCTGGATAAAACCGCGAATAAATAGCCACTTGGTTATTCCAACCACTTAGAGGAGACGTCTCAAAGTGAGCCGATCCATCATGAGAAAGACAAGGCCGAGCTATTAGAAGAACGAAGGACGTAAATAGTCTATGCTCGAACACTTACGCCATGGCTACTTTTAAGTAACATTACTCTCCTTTTGGGGAACGTTTAGCTGTCTGCGGGTGTGACAGTCAGACAAAACAGTCTCTCGACAGCGCCGAGCTAGTCTTCAAGGCGACGAGACAGCTGTCTTCTCTGTGAGAGACATATCGTGGTGTATTTTTTCAAACCGTGAATTTAAACTTGTCAGCGATGCTACCTCATGACCTCGCCTAGTCATGGGTCTCTTATGACGGGGCTACCCTGGTGGTCAAGGCTATTTCTAGTTGCATTGTGGTACGGTTGCATGTTTATGTTCCTCGCTAACGTCGGCGTTGGTCGAATAGATAACAGGGTTGCTGCGGAGAGAAGCGCATTCCGAATGAGAGAAGAGGTTTCTCGACAAGACCAGAGATACTGAGGAACATCTGCCGTCTTGGTTATGGCTGGTTGTCGTGACTGGAGTCGAGCTTTCGGACTCTTTGAACGATTTTCCTCCTCCTCCTCTTTTTCTTCCTCACCCTCCTCCTCCTCTTCTTTCACCTCTTTTTTTCCCTCTTCCACCTCTTTTTTCTCTTCTTCCTCTTCTCCTTCTCCTCCTCCTCCTCTCCCTCTTCCGTTCTCCTTCTCCTTCTTCTCCACCTTCTCCCTCTCTTCCCCCTCCCCCTCCTCCCTCCTTTCTCTTCTCGCATACTTCTTTCCTCAAATCTCTCTCTCTCTCTCTCTCTCTCTTACACATCATAATCTAAGCTTTAAATCCTCTCCCGATAACATCTCCCATGTCCACGAATCACATGAGAAACGTCACCATATCCCAACCTGCCTGTGTGACGGGACAGACCACCCTGCCTCGGTTTTGTAATTGACCTTTGACTCCGAACCTACCCACCTCGCTTGGGTAACAGGTGCTGACAACTCTGTCTGGCTGGCGGGGCTATTAGTTAGAGAGATGACAAGTTAGGTATAATTTGAAGCTCGGCTAATTAGATATTAGACATTAGCTTCTCATTGTATTGAGACGATAGATCGATCTGTGATTGAGTGATCGGTGAGAATGATCGAGAAAGATTTAAATCACGTGATTAATTAGACTAGAAATATACATATCATTAGGAGGTTAATGAACTCCAGGACGGCTATGGCGTGCAAGAGATGGTGGCCTATTTTAGTGTGGTTTTAGCTTTTTTTTTCTTTCTTTTTTTAAGTGTCATATGAAAATGACGGCAAAGTAAATCCAGGCGTTTCAGAAATGGAGGTTAAGAGTGTTTGTTATTCCTTCATTCTCTATCTATCTATCTATCTATATCTATATCTCTCTCTTTCCCTCCCTCATTTCTCTCTCTCTCTATCTATCTCTATCTATAGTTCTCACTTTCCCTTCCTCACACCCATCTCTCTCTCTCTCTCTTCCCCCCCCTCTCTCTCTATCTCTCGTTCTTCCCCCCCCCCTCCCTCTCCCTCATTTTACCTCCCCATCTCCCTCCAAATAACAAAACCTTGTCAACAACTTGTTCTGACCATCACACTCATAACACGGTGCAGAAATGTACATGTACTCGTCTGCAACATAGCGGTCACTGCGACCTGGTTTACTCAGATTCACTCTCTCTCATATAGGGATGGTTTACTTTTTAAGTTTTCGGCTGCTTTTCTCTCTTCATCTCTCTGTCTCTCTCTTTTTTTTTTATCTCTCTCCCTCTCCCTTCCTTGCTTTCTCTTTCTCTCTCCCTCTCCCTTCTTTGCTCTCTCTCTCTCTCTGTGTCTGTCTGTCTGTCTCTCTGTTTCTGTCTCTGTCTCCCTCACCCCCTCTCCCTCTCTCTCTCTTTCTCTCGATCTCCCTCACCCTCTCTATTTTTAAGTTGCAGAGATGGGGGAAGATATTGAAATGGTATTCTGATGTAAGTGTGGCGTGAGATTTTGCTCCGCCATGTATCATATTTGCGTGTTTTTTCATCATTTCAAAAGTAGCTGAGAAGAGTATGTAGGTCGGAAAAAGGTGGTAGCAGAATCTGCTTTCTTTATGTTCTACTTTTATATATTTTTATCATTTTCTTCGTCAGAATGATCAATATTGTTATTTGATGTATATTCGAATTGTTATCATCATTACCATTATTATCATCATTATGAGCTTTATCATCATTATCACAAACACAATTATGATTATAACTCAGTATCGTAGTTTTATTTGTTATTGCTTTTGTCGTCTATTTTAACACTGCTAAAATAATAATTAATATTCTTAGTATTATGTATATTATCGCATTATAATCACTGGTATTAAACATCCATGTTGATTAGTTTATATTTAAATACATGTATGACGACCTCACTTTCTTTACACGTTTGATTAAATTCATACTAGTAAGTTTAAACATCTATGTATTTGTGCACATTCAATTTAAAAAGCAAAATGTACGCTGATTGAATAATTGCACATCTTGTTCTGCAACACATAGTGGTTTGTGCAGACAATTTAGTGTGTTACAAAGAACTATAATGTAGTTACTGCCATTTGCACTTACTACTGAGATGTCTCAAGTATTTTTTTTTTATATATATCACTTGCCGTAGTATAGTTCTCACGGCAAGGTTCATTCAATAACCGCAAAAGCGTTATCATGACGCAACCATTTCCTTCGTCATAACTCTTGCGTTACAACATACTCGTATAGACAACCACATCATGCTGGATATTAAGTCCAACATAGCAGTTAACCTTAAGGAAGAATAATACTTGACGTGATCCGTTTTACTTGACGTCACAAAACCAATGCAAGTAGTCCAGAACTTTGCATGACTCAGATGCTGCTGCTGTTGCATGACGCCAGAGAGAGAGAGATTGAGTGAAAGAGAGAGAGAGAGATTGAGTGAAAGAGAGAGAGAGAGAGATTGAATAAAAGAGAGAGAGAGAGAAAGAAAGGGAGAGATTGAGTGAAAGAGAGAGAGAAAGAGAGAGAGGGAAAGGGAAAAAGAAAGAGAGAGAAAGATTGAGAGAGAGAAAGAGAGAGAAAAAGAGTGAGAGAGAGAGAGAGAGAAAGAAAGAGAAAGAGTGAGAGAGAGAAAGAGAAAGAGTGAGAGAGAGAAAGAGTGAGAGAGATAGAGAGAGAAGGAGAAAGAGATAGAGAAAGAGACAGAGTGAGAGAGAGAAAGAGACAGAGTGAGAGAGAGAGAGAGAGAGAGAGAAAGAGAAAGAAAGAGAAAAAGTGAGAGAGAGAAAGAGAGAAAGAAAGAGAAAGAGTGAGAGAGAGAGAGACCACCCTTCATGAAACGAGCCATTACATAATAATTATGATGGACACATGGCTCGGTAGTACAGTTCGTCGCTAAAGACAAGATGACCTTGTTCGCCTTTGCCCTCGTTCTCTGTTGACCTTGCTGTTGCAATGTTGTCTATGTCTTAAGTTCGTGTGTGAACCCCGAGGCGATAGATAATAAAATTGATACATGAACGGATAAATAAGTTAAAATAAAAGCATACACAAAGAGAAAAAAAACGACAATATTAGTATGATACAGTAAAAAAAAAAAAGAAAAAAAAAGAAAAATAGAACAAAAAATGATAATAAATAAATAAAAGATAGAACACTATTGAATCGAAAAATACTATTAAAAATAAGTTACAGGAATTAAATAATATCTAACGACTCGGTCCAGCAGTAAGACCGACAGATGAGAAGAAATAGAGAGAGAGAGAGAGAAAGGAGGGGAGGTGGATT
Organism: Penaeus japonicus; assembly: GCF_977035675.1. Lineage (NCBI taxonomy): Eukaryota > Metazoa > Arthropoda > Malacostraca > Decapoda > Penaeidae > Penaeus > Penaeus japonicus. Next base: position 21,723,371 of record NW_028234421.1, on the reverse strand, counting down.
TGGAGGGAGAGTGGGAGGGGGGAGAGAGGGAGAGAGAGAGAGGTGGAGGGAGGGGGAGAGAGAGAGAGAGAAAGGGAGGGAGATAGAGAGGGATGGAGGGAGAGAGAGAGAGGAGGAAAGAGAGAAAGAGAGGAGAGAGGAAGGGAGAGAGAGATAGATAGAGAGAAAAATAAAGAAATAGAGAGAGAGAGAGAGAGACAAAGTCAAAGACAAACACAGAAACAGACACAGCCAGACAGCCAGACAGAGAGAAAGACCCAGACAAACACACAGACATACAGACTAACCAAGAATATAAGTGGCACACAAAGATTCCAAAGAGACTAAAAGAGATGGCGAAAATAATATGATAATAATGAGAATTCCTCAGACGAGAAGCTGAGAGATGCAAATTATGAGGAAATAGGCGGAGTGTAATCAGAGTTGATTACTGATTGCGAGCGACCGAGAGAAAAGCAAAAGTGAGAGAACATACAGTAGATGATTAAGAAGAAAGTTTTTGCAATAATAACATTGAAAGATTTGGAATCGAGATGAGTAATAAGTACGAGTTAACTTTTCCTGCTTTTGTTACTACTCTCAAGCTCATTACAATAATCACTGATATTTTTATTTTCATCACTATTATCATTGTTCTTCTGGTTGTTACTGTTATTATCATCATCATTTTTGTTATTATTTTCATGATTATCATTATTGTATCATTGCCATTATTACAAATCATAGTTTTTTATTGCTACCTGTTACCATTATCCTTATTTCTATTATCATTTATTCCACCTTTTAAAGCTTACAAAAGAAACAAAAATAAGAAATAGTACATACTTCAAATTCCTTTGAGCCTGTTGTCCATTCCCTTCAGGATACACTGGGAACATTTGCGTAAAATAGAATAAGAAACACGCCGTAGTTACCATTGGGCGGGAAAGTCGGTCAGGTTGCGGTGTGCCAGCTATGCGATTATCATGTGTTGTTTATTTTTGTTTATTATCTTAGAGCATAATATACATAAATGATGAAAATATACTAACGAGAACAACAATCACGACAAAGCCAGTAATCATAACAATGGTGATTGTAAATGATAGTAATACAACACTAACGCTATTACTAATATCAATTTTGATTATGACAATAATGATATAGATATAGTGATAATGATGATGATAATGATAATAATGGCGATAATAATGATAAAAATAATAATGCTAATGATATTGGTAATAATGATGATAATCATAATATCAATATTAAAACTAATAATGATAATATTAACAGTAGTAATGATAATAATGTTGATGATGATGAAAATGATAATCATGATAATAATGACTATAATGATTGATAATAGTAATGATAATGATAATAATAATATTGATAGTAATAATAATGAAGTGGAAAATAACAAAAATGATATGATAATGATAATGGTAATAGTAATTATAATAACGACGAATTGGTTCCCACATATATGCATACAAATCAGTCATCATAATTATTTAATCTATTTTACTTTTTCCCATAACAAGCATTCTTTCCAGTTCACTCCCCTCTCCCCCCTTCTCCCTTCTCACCTGCCCTTCCCCTCCCCCTTCCTCTTTTCTCTCCTCCCTCTTCAACTTTCTACCCTCCCTCCTCCCCCTTCTCTCGCCCCTTCCTCCTTCTCTCCCTCACCCCCCTTCCCCTTCTCCCTTCTCACCTCCCCCTTCCCCTTCTCACCTCCCTTTCCCCTTCCTCCTTACCCCCTCACCCCCCTTCCCCCCTTCTCCTTTCTCACCTCCCCTTCCCCTTCCCCTTCACTCCTTCCTCCTTCTCCCCTTCCCCTTCTCCCTTCCCCCTTCCCCTTCCCCTTCACTCCTCCTTCCTCCTTCTCCCCTTCCCCTTCTCCCCACCCGCTCCCCCTCCCTCCTCCCTCTTCCTCCTTCTCCCTTCTCACCTCCCCTCCCCCCTTCTCCCCACCCCTTCCCCCTCCCTCCTCCCTCTTCCCCCCTCTTACCCCCTCACCCCGCTTCCCCCCTTCTCCTTTCTCACCTCCCCCTTCACTCCTTCCTCCTTCTCCCCTTCCCCTTCTCCCTTCCCCCTTCCCCTTCCCCTTCACTCCTCCTTCTTCCTCCTTCTCCCCTTCCCCTTCTCCCCACCCGTTCCCCCTCCCTCCTCCCTCTTCCTCCTTCTCCCCTTCCTCTCCCCCTTCTCCCCACCCCGCCAACCGCGCAACTACCTCGCAAAAGCCACTGGAGGCTCTAATGTCATCTCGGCAGCAAACAACTTAACCTTTGGCCGGATGTGACGTCACAGCTCCACTATTACCTATGCCGGGAGTGGATTCTCCGGAGATTTAATTACGCCAATAACTTTTACTGCTTTTTGAATGGCAGTTTGGAACTTCTTATGCAGGCTTGTTAGGTATGCTGGGTTGTTTCCTTGTTTGTACGTTTGTTTGTTTGTGTTTGTTGTGTTTCTCTCTGTTTCTCTCTTTCTTTCTTTTTCTGTCTCTCAATCTTTTGATTTCTCTCTCTCTCTGACTCTCCCCTCCTCTCTCTCTCTCTCTCTCTCTCTCTCTCTCTCTCTCTCTCTCTCTCTCTCTCTCTCTCTCTCTCTCTCTCTCTCTCTCTCTCTCTCTCCTCTCTCTCTCTGTCTGCCTGTCTCTCTTTCTTTCTTTCTCTTTCTCTCTCTCTCTCTCCCTTCTTTCTCTATTCAAATTATCTATTTATCTCTTTTCCCCCCTTCTCTCTTTATCTATCTATCTGTCTATCCATCCCCCCTCTCTCTGTCCGTCTATTTATCTCTCTGTCTCTTCCTTTCCTTTACGCTCCTCTCCTCTTCCTCTCACTTTCTCTTCTCGTTCTGTCTCTCTCCCTTAGTTTATCTACAACCTCCATCTCCCTCATTCTCTATGGAAGCCCCCGTAGCGCATATACACACATCTATCTTCCTTCCGCCTTTTTTCTGCATGACTGACGCTTTTCATGCATGAGAAAAAGAAAGAGAAAGAAAGAAAAAAAAAACATGCACCATCTCAGACCGCATGCACGTGTCCATGCAAATCTCAGCTTTGCAATAGTCACATCTGGTACTTCTAGTAGATGTGTTTTCTGCGGTTGGCGAAACTATGTATGTGTATTTCTGGTTCCAGATGGTGCATCGTTGCATCATTCATTCTAGATTCCTCTCGAGAAACCCTGGGCAATTATAGTGACAGCGTGACGGGTCTTTTACAGTGCAGTTTGTGGTAGTTAAGAAGTGCGACAGTTGGGATATGGTGTCACTTTTTTAGGGAGACTCTTTGCTGTTAGGTATGTCCTTTTAATCTTAATCTTTCTCTCTTTCTGTCTGGCTCTCTCTGTCTCTCCTTATCTCTATCTATCTCTTTCTCTCTCTCTATCATTCTTTCTTTCTCTCTCTCTCTCTCTCTCTCTCTCTCTCTCTCTCTCTCTCTCTCTCTCTCTCTCTCTCTCTCTCTCTCTCTATCTATCTATCTATCTATCTGTCTATCTATCTATGTATCTCTCTTTCTCTGTCTGTCTGTCTCTCTCTCTCTCTCTATCTATCTATCTGTCTATCTATCTATGTATCTCTCTTTCTCTGTCTGTCTCTCTCTCTCTCTCTATCTATCTATCTGTCTATCTATCTATGTATCTCTCTTTCCCTCTCTCTTTCTCTCTCTCTCTCTCTCTCTCTCTCTCTCTCTCTCTCTCTCTCTCTCTCAATCTCCCCTTAACTTCACCCACCTATCTATCAATCTCTGTTTACCTTTCTCATCGCACGCACACAATTTATCGAAATTTTCTCAAAGTCACGAAACTGGCGGTTATCTTGATCTACTGAGCATTAATTTCCCTCTTCGGAAATCATATCTACTTGATAAAGTGTGATTCTCATGATTGACGTCACTCGGGCATAATATATGCTGCCTCTTACAGCTCAAATATCATCTTTCAAAAAATAAATTATTGTAATTTCGTGAAAACTTATCTTGGGGAGATCATCTGAATTATAAATATATTGTTAGACTATTCCCTATTCTTATTTCAGAGAGGAGTGTTCATATTGAAATAGAATGCAAAGATAGATACACTTCTTGTACCAAAACGACTTTATTTTTGGTTCTATTGCGAGGTATAACTGTTATTTGATTATTCAAATAAGGAAGATATAAAAAAACAACAGTTTGATAACGAAATATTGGGACATAAATCTTCTAAGATAATAATTTGGTACTTCGTGTTTGTTTTTTTCCTCTTCCGGAAATGACACTTATTATGCTTAATGATAAGGGCGAATTTGGCTGACCTCTTGACAATCTTGAGTTCAAAGGACTATCTTCACACGCGAACAAGAAGTTGACGAGGAAGTAAGAGAAGAAACGTTAGGGTTCATCGGCATGGCCATACACACACACACACACACACACACACACACACACACACACACACACACACACACAACACACAACACACACACACACACACACACACACACACAACAACAACCACACAGAACCACGTCCCAGGAATAAACTCCCACTACACATAACAAAACAACCCACAAAACACCACAAAAAAGAAACACCCAGACAACCCCTTTACACTACAAAACAACCTCTCCCAAAACCCCTCGATCAAACCTCAATAAACCTCACCAACGGGGAAACATCTTCAGATAAATCTTGAGGTTATTCCAACACCCTTCCCTTTCTCTCACGCGCGCCCCTGAGAAGCTCGGAACGTCTTAAGGAACCTTTCCCAAAACCTCAAATGACAGTGTGTGTGGAGGC
>NW_028234421.1:21708597-21713597 GCF_977035675.1 Penaeus japonicus | reverse complement strand
TTATCAATCTATTTAACTTTATCTCTATCTCTGTCTATCTATCCATCTATCTATCCCCTTTCTCTATCTCTATCTATCTATCTACCCCCTTTCTCTATCTCTATCTTTCTATCTTCCCTCTCCCTTCTCTCTATCTATCCACCCCCTTTCCTTCTCTCTATCTCTATTTCTATCTGTCTATCCATCTCTCCCATCTATCCCCCTCGACGCATCACGATCATTATAATGATTACAGTAAAGATAACAACGATAGTGACGATGATAATGACATATCTATTAGGGACGCCCGTCTTGCGTGATAAGCATGATGCTGTCACTCCCTGTGTAACGCTATCTATCTGACAGTCGAATCACGAGATTATCTCTTCACCCCCTCCCCCTCCCTTCCCCCCCTTCGCCCGCCCCAGTAATTTCCACACTCTCTGGCGCACAGTGTAGCTTTTACCTTTTTTTAAAGGGGTTATAATCCTCTTTTTTTTTCTTTTTCTTTTTTAATTTGATATAGATTCTCTCGCCTCTTTTTTTCTTGGGTAGTCATCTATGCATGATGTTGCAGAGGGGAATGCTTATAAAGGGTGTATTCAACGTGCTGGTCAGTGGAACAGGTGGGAAAAGTGTGATTAATTAATTTGATCCGAGAGGGATGCGTGAGGGAAAGGGAATTTGAAAGGGATTCTCTCACTGCATTTAGAGGAAAAAGGGAAGGGAAAACTGGAGAGAGAGAGAGAGAGAGAGAGAGAGAGAGAGAGAGAGAGAGAGAGAGAGAGAGAGAGAGAGAGAGAGAGAGAGAGAGAGAGAGAGAGTGAGAGTGAGAGAGAGAGAGAGAGAGAGTGAGAGTGAGAGTGAGAGAGAGAGAGAGACGGATTGATGAAAGGAGGGAGAGAGGGGAAGGGATGAAGAGAAGGAAGGATAGAGGGAAGAAGAGAGAGAGAGATAGCGAGAACAAGAGAGATATAGAAAGAGATAGAGAGAAATAGAGAGATAGAGAGAAAGAGAGAGATAGAGAGAAAGAGAGATAGGAGAAGAGAGAGAAAAGAGAGAAGAGAGAGGGGGGATGGAAGAGAGAGAGAGAGAGGGAGAGGAGGCAGAAAGAGAGAGAGAGAGAGAAGAGAGAAAGACAGACAGATATAGAAAGAGTAACTAGTATCGTTATAACCATAAAAAAAAAAAAAAAAAAAACTCAAAGAATGAACATCAAAGCCTCTCCACCCCACACAACGAGTTGCCTCTCTCATGCTTATCACGTCACAATCCAATGCTCATGTTAAAAGGCCCGTCCGTAACTCTGATACCATCGAGATCATAATAGCTTTTGGTCGATAGCGTGAGTTTTGCAGAGCGGTTGAGACTCTCCATAGGGAAAGTGTGGTGGTTGTTTTGTTTTGGGAATAAGTCTGTATGTCTATGAGATTTAGCCGTTTGTGAAAGGTAAAGCGGTATGGTTTTGGATTTTGGATTATTTTTATCACTTTTTTTTTTTAATGCGTTAAGTGGTGTTACTTTGTTATGATTTGTCTTTTTTTTTTTATCTTTAACGAAATAGGAGCCATGGTGTATAAGGGTAAGGTTCTAGACATTTTTTTTATCACTTGTTTTTTTTTATTTTAATGTGTTAAGTGGTGTTACTTTGTTATGATTTTTTGTCTATTTGTTTTTTTCTTTAACGAAATAAGAGCCATGGTATATAAAGGTAAGGTTCTAGACATTACACTTAACATCTTGTGACATTATGCCCTCTCTCTAAGACATTTGGCGAAGACAATAACTTGAAGAAGTTTAACTTTAGTGATATTAAAGGCAAATGTAAAAAAATAAAATGTATTCGAGTGCTTCAAATAATAAAAAGTCCAAATTCCATCGTTATCTTAGGCCGAGCGACTTTAGAAGCAACAACATTTGATAAGTATGGCAGGAAAACCACGTTTAAAAAGTGTGTTCCGACTGAGCGTGACTAGACACAATTCACTCACTTCTCCGAGATAATTTTATGCGGGTCTTCTCAGGAGCATAAATACCAACAATGATAGAAATAAAAATTAATATTAAAAAAAGAAAAGAAAAAGAAACAAACAGATAAAAGAAAAGCGAGATGGAGCGGGCGTGCGTCGTGCATCGGGTTTCCTCATACAGGCTCTAGCTTCCGCCGACTGATGGCTACAATTATTGAGCTAATCTTATGACGTAAGTGTTGCACATTTTACTTGTTACAATTAGCTATAACGTCTCACTCTCTTTACGAAGTCGGGTAGTTTCGAAAGATTTCCGACTCCTATTATAAAAATGACGATATATATTTTTTTCTTTCTTTTTTTTTTTTTTTTTTTTTCATGATTGTATTTAGGCTTGTCTGTGTGTGTCGCCGTTTATGTGTGTGTGTGTGTGTGTGTGTATCTGTGTCTGTGTCAGTGTCAGTGTCTGTGTCTGTGTGTGTATCCGTGTATTTATATATGTACGTAACGTATATACGCATTTCCTTACTATTCCGAAAGTGAGTCATCAACTGGATGAGAGAGTGGCCCAGTCTGACCTTGATTAACATCGATAATCATCAGTGACGTAACAGAAAACACGTGATAACAACCGTACGCCTTTACAAACCTCATATTACGATCACTAATTAAAGATTCTACAATATCATTTAACCAAGATTGGTAATTAGTGCCATTCCTCTTTCGAGATTTTAAAAGAACGTTTTATCTAACTTATCTTTACGTATATTACACAAATTTCAAATAATTGGGAAGTGTTATTATCATTATCATCATTGTTATTAATATGATTGTTATTATCATCATCATACATGCATACATACATGCACACACACACACACACAAACACACACACACACATATATACATATATATGTATGTATGTGTGTGTATATATATATATATGTATATGTATATATATATAATATATAATATATATATATTATATATATATATATATATATATATATATGTCTGGTGTGTGTGTTGTGTGTGTGTGTGTGTGTGTGTGTGTGTGTGTGTACATATGCATTTATTTATATATGTATATGTATATGTATATATATATATATATATCTATATATATATATATATATATATATATCTACATGTGGGTGTGTGTGTGTGTGTGTGTGTGTGTGTGTGTGTGTGTGTGTGTGTGTGTGAATGATAATGATAATGACGATGATATCAAATATACGAATAACAATGATCACAGTGATAACATCACTAAATATAAAGATAACAATAATAATGATGATAGTAATAATGATGATAACAACAATATTTCATAAACAAATTAATCTAACAAAAAAGAAAAAAAAAGAAAAAAGGAAAATAAAGTTTTCCTCAATCGATCTCACGTCATCAAGAAAATGCAGGAAAACAACAAGAAAAAACAACAACAACAAGGGATAAAGGTTGCTCTCCCTTATTGCGATATTGCAACGAGAATGAAATTACGGATTAATAAATTTTCATAATGATTTGATAATGATAAGTGTATCTCAAAATGACAATTTATCTCATAGTACCGATTTTGAAAAAAATATTACGTAAGTTGCTCAGAGGTGATGATTATAGTTAAATGATAGTAATAAAGATGATGATAAAATGCTGATAATGATATCAATAAACATAATATTGATAATGCTTATGGTAATGCTAATAATGATTGATAATGTTAATAATAATGATAGTAAAGATAATGATGATAATAATAATAAGAAGAAGAATGTTAACAATCATAATAATTATAACATTAATAATGGTAATGGTAATGATAATGATGATAATGCTAACAATACCAGCGATGCTAATATCAATGATATTAATCCTAATAGTGATAATAATATGATGAAATTAATAATAATGATACAAATAAAATGCTAATAACAATAGTAATGCTAATGATGATAGCAATAATGATTACGATAAAAAAAGTGATGATAATGATAATAATGACAATACTGATAAAGTGAAAATAACGACAATAATAACTGATAATAATGGCAATAATGAAAACAATGATAATGACAACAATAATGATAACAATGACAATAATAAATAAAATGATAACAACAATAATGATAACACTAACAATAATAAATAAAATGATAATGATAACAATGTCAATAAGGATAACAATAACAATAATAAATAAAATGATAATAATGACAATAATGATAACACTGACAATAATAGATAAATGATAATAACAATAATAAATAACCGCAGCAAGATACCTGCCCCCCCCCCCCCTTCCAAAGACCAACCCAACCACTCACCCAGAACACAGGGAAATCACACATGGAAAATATCCATAGAGAGAGAGTAAAAAGAAAAAAGAAATGGCGGACATCCGGTCAAGGCTTATGACTCCCACCCTCCGGGCTATCCACGTGGCCTACAAAGGACTCTTACTAGACGTACTCTTTCTTTCCCACAAGCCCCGTAGGCCCATCCTCAGGCTACATACATACTTACATACAGACAGGCTACGAGGAAGGCGGGAGAGGAAAGCAACCTCATTTTTTTTCCCTCTGTACTTTCCTCGTTCCTTGAGACCCGCGGAAGGAAAATTTTCTTTCGTATTTTTTGTTTTTTTCTCCTGTTTTGTTATTTATTTTGATTATTGTTAGGTCTTTATTTTGTGTTTGGATATTATTATTATCATTATTATCATGATTATTAGGGTAATCATTATTATTATTATTAATATCTTTATCATTATCATCATCATCTTTGATATTATCATTATCATTATAACTATTACTAAAATCATCTATTATTATCATTATTGCTATCACCATTATCATCTTCTCTTTCTCTTTTATTCGCTCGCTATTAATGATGATGATGATGATGAAGGAAAAGAAGAATAAGATGAAGAATAAGAAGTAGTAGAAGAAGAGAGAGAAAGAAGAAGATGAAGATGGAGGAGGAAATGATGATGAAGAATAAGGAAAGGGGAAGGAGAGGAAGAAGATGAATAACAAGATGATAATGATG
>NW_028234421.1:21696097-21698597 GCF_977035675.1 Penaeus japonicus | reverse complement strand
CTTTGAAACTCTCAACATCAGAATATGTCTATTAATCTCGCAATAATGATATCAATGAGAATTCATCCATAAATTTAATAATTCTCTGTATTTTTCTCTCTTTTTCTTCCGTTATTTATTCCTTAGTTTGTCTCAAATCATTGATAATAAAGAAAATGTAATCGCTAAAGATAGCGGAAATATGAAATGATTAGGTAGGACCAGTGTAGCGATTTCGAAAGTAAACATTTAACCTGCAATTATAAAACATCTATGACCTGTTAATTGACACACGGATATAAAGAAAAGGTAACTTATTCACCTTAGACGAACTATGAACGATAATAAACAAGAATACACATATAATTCTAACAAACACCTAACCCGCTGCCTTTCAACACCGTCAGCGAAATATCAAAGTTATCCCTAAATGTTCGTTACAGATACTGGACTTGGGATCTTTTGTTAATAGTATTACTATTATCATAATTTAAGGAATTGTATATAGTTTATAAACCCATTGAAATGTATCTATTCTGTCTATATGGTTAATGTAAAAGTACATCATTCTTAAATCATGTAAGACGAACATTGGGAATAACATATAAGACTCAGACGGAATGAAAATTGGTGTTTCGTGAATGACATTCTTTAAAAATAAATTGCAAAAGATATATTTCTTAGACTGCGTCAATGTGCATAGGTCTTGCCATATCTCATTTTCATAAGTAGACATTGAAATTGAAATATCTGGGTGAAGTGAAGATGTATAAAGACATAGTATAAAGAGGTACTTTATAGAATCTATCTATCAATATGTTATGTATCTCTTTTTTCAATTGAGCAAGTGCAGATTTTCTCATTTTGAAAATTAACCCAATTCCCCCAAATAAATAATTTAGATGTGTTTACCCTCTAATTAGGTGTCATTTCGTTTTCTGTATCATAAACATTTTTACGTTTTCTATTGAAAAGCAGCGGTAACAAAAATATTTTCCGCTAACCACATAGAACATGGACAGTGATTATTGCTCACTGGGTATAAATTGATATAATTTATTATTCTAGTAATGATACATAGTTTACTTGAATCACAACACAAAATAAGGTGTCAAGAGCCTCTTTGTGAACAAATAAAAGATTTGGTAACAATCCAAAAACTTTTTTGTTTTCTCATCAATGAGAAAATAAATGTCAAAAAGACTAATTTTAAGAACTGCATTGCATACTACAGTGCAGGAATATTTCCCATTCAATAATTGAAGTGAGAAAAAAAGGATTTCAATTCATTTTTGATAGCCAGAGGCAGTTTGTTTCTGCTTTTACTGAATTCAAAGTGAGAGAGGGAGAAAATATCGTGGTTGCCATTTATTTTCAATACTTTCAATTCTCTCTCTCTCTCTCTCTCACACACACACTCTCTCTCTCTCCTATTTTGCTGCTTTATCCTTCTTTATTTCTGGAATTATATATTCTCTCTTTCCTGCCGGAGTGTCAGCGACATGTGCAACCTTATACACTATATTGTTTCTCTAATTCTTCTTCTTATCCATTCATCTTAATCTCTTCTATTTTGTACTGTTAACGGCGTTGCTCTCTCTCCTTCTCTCTTTCTCTTCCCCTCTCTCTCTCTCTCTCTCTCTCTCTCTCTCTCTCTCTCTCTCTCTCTCTCTCTCTCTCTCTCTCTCCCCTCTCCTCTCTCTCTCTCTCTCTCCTCTCTCTCTCTCTCTCTCTCTCTCTCTCTCTCTCTCTCTCTCTCTCTCTCTCTCTCTCTCTCTCTCTCTCTCTCTCTCTCTCTCTCTCTCTCTCTTCTTTCCACTCCTATTTGTTCTCCCTTTTTCCCCCTCTCTCTATTATTTCTCCCCTTTTCCATCTCTCCTTCTCTCCCTCATCTCCTCCTCCTCTTCTTCTATCCTCGCTCAACAAGCTAACGGCGTCCCATACTACAATCCTTCAATCCTCTTCTCTCCTTCTGTCTCCTTCTCCTTCACTTTATCTTTTTTTCTCTCTCTTTCTCATCGGTCCGTTTACCTCCGGCTGACGGTGTAACGCTCTCTTTCCCGACGTCTGGGGCACCTGTGTTTCTTCAGGAGGAAGGTCCCGTATTCACAGGTGGGCGCTGTGCAATCACCGTTTGAGATGCATCTGTTGAGGCAAAAGGTGTCAAGTTTAGTAAGTATAACGGGAGGTTTATCTTTATTAGTCATAGTGGTTGTTATCTGTATTACTATTAAGGCTATTATTGTTGTTTTTTTATTATTCTTATTATTGGTGTTGTCATTCTCGTCATTGTCACTATCACTATCGTCATTATTGTTATTATTATTGTTATTATCATCATCTTCACCATTGTTACTATCATTTTTGTTCTTATCATTATAATTATTATTTCTATTATTATCATCATTATCATTTTCATCCTCATTAGTAGCATTTTCATTATCATTATTATCATCATCACCGCCGTTAAAATCAACATTTCATCCTTATCATTGTTAATTTTCTTCTCATCATCATCACC
>NW_028234421.1:21676097-21678597 GCF_977035675.1 Penaeus japonicus | reverse complement strand
TATAAATGCGTTCCATAATCCCCTCCCATTTGTCCTCTCTCCCTTGCGTTCGCGGCTACTCTAAATCTATTTCAAAGAGGACGACAGAGAAAAACAAATGTAAATTAACCAGCTCGAAGAAAAACTCACCCCCTGGTTTCTCTGTGTGTGTCTGGGTGGCGCCATCGCTTCGGGCCGTCACTTGGGGGTGAGGGGGGGAGCGGGGGAGTGGGGGAGTGGGGGAGTGGGTAGTAGGGGGAGGGGTTGTGAGGATGAGGGAGGAGAAGTAGTGTAAGGGTGAGGGATTGTGAGGATGTGTAAGTATGAGAGTGTGAGGATGCGATAGGACTTCGGAGTCGAAGTGAAAGAACTTGAGGAACGATGCAAGAAGTATACCAATAACATCCTTTCTAAAAAAAGGAAAAAATAAAAAAAAGCACACTCGATTTTTCAAAATATAAGTACGACCATGCATAAGACTAAAACTAAGTCAGCTCTAGAAGCTAAGCGAAGGAGCAGAGAGACAGGGTCAAAAGTTAATGGATAAGGGACCAAAAAGGACGACGCCAAAAGGCCAAGAAAGTAAAGCAAGACGTCTCGAGATAATCTATGCAGGATTTCCCCGGACGTTCACATGATATGCTAGCGGTTGGCGGCGCTGTCGTCCAGCCGTGAGATTTATAAGCGGACAAGAAGAGCCAAGAGGAAGAGAAGGACGTGGGAAGATGGTAAACAGACGAGAAGCCAAGAGGAAAAGAAGGACGTGGGAAGATGGTAAACGGACGAGAAGAAGCCAAGAGGAAGAGAAGGACGTGGGAAGATGGTAAACGGACGAGAAGAAGCCAAGAGGAAGAGAAGGACGTGGGAAGATGGTAAACGGACGAGAAGAAGCCAAGAGGAAGAGAAGGACGTGGGAAGATGGTAAACGGACGAGAAGAAGCCAAGAGGAAGAGAAGGACGTGGGAAGATGGTAAACGGACGAGAAGAAGCCAAGAGGAAGAGAAGGACGTGGGAAGATGGTAAACGGACGAGAATCGGGTGAAGAAAGGGGACGAGGAGGAGGATGTGTTGGGGAGGGGAGGGAAGGGAGGAGGGAGGGAAGAGAGGGAAGGGAGGGAAGAAGGGAGGGTTGAGAGGGAAGGAAGGGAGGGAAAGAGGGAAGGGAGGGAGAGAGGGAAGGGAGAAAAGGAAAGAGGGAGGGAGGGAAAGAGGGAAGGGCGGGATGAGAGGGAAGGGAGGGAAGGAGGGAGGGGAGGGAAGGGAGAGGAAAGGAATAGAGGGAAGAGAGGAAGGGCGGATGAGAGAGAGAGGAGAGGAGGAGAGAGAGAGAAATAAAAGTTAGACAGATTGTTGACAGATGAGGAAAGGGAGAGAGAGAGAGAGAGAGAGAGAGAGAGAGAGAGAGAGAGAGAGAGAGAGGGAGAGAGAGAGAGAGAGAGAGAGAGAGAAACAATAAAACAAACCACAGAAAAAAAACACCCATCAGACTCAGAAACCAAAAAGGGTACACAAAAAGTCACACACACAAACCAACGTACATAAAAGAAAATATAAATTCAAGCCGGTCCCTTCCCAGATCAAAAAGGAAGTGCAGCTCCTCCTCCAACCCAAGAAAGCAGCCACGATGGAGCCTCAGAGGAGGGGGAAAAAAGGACACAGAAGAGTAAAAAGGACCCTGATGGACACCGTAATGAGAGACACGTGTAAGTGACTCCCGGAAAGTCGATGCAACTTATCAACAAATAGGTAAGGAGCGCAGTTGTCTTCTGCAAAGGTCGACGCGTTTTCGACGTCGAACAGGCGACACGTGGAGGAAGGTGGGGAGTGGGGGGAGGGGGGAAGAGGAGGGAAGGGGGAGAGGGGAGAGGAGGAAGGAGGAGGAAGAGGGAGAGGAGGAAGGGGGAAGAGTGTTATTGTCTTTTTTACTGGTTCTTGGCACGGTACGGCAAGGAAAGGAGGGGGGGAGAGGGAAAGGGAGAGGAAGAGGGAGGGAAAGAGAGAGAGAGAGGGGGGGTAGGGGTAGGGGTAAGGGGGGATATAGATGAGGAAGAGTCACGAAAAAAAGAAACATGAGCGGGGCGTGTAGGGGTAGGGGTAGGGGTATTTGGAGGGGTAGGGGCAGGGGAGAGGGAGGGGAAGGGGGAGGGGAGGGAGGGGACGACCCAGAACGATAGCATGAATGGCTGTAGTAAATCTCTTTGAATAGTAGAGTAACGTGGGTAATTGCCGTAGAAAAACAAAGAAAAACAACAACACGCATTGAATTATATAAAGGGAGAGATAACAAAAAGGATGAATTGAATAATAACAAAATTAATTACTGAAGAAAAGAGGAACAAAGAAAAAAAGGAAAAGTAATAGAAAGATAAATAATATACGAAAAGATATTAAAGAAAAAAAACATCATCATTTTGTGCATTAAAAAGAAGATAAAATAAAACTTGGAGACTATTGTCCTACGAAAGAATGGATTGATCAAGAAAGGCGAAGCATGGAAATTGCAATTGCATGCACGAAGACC
>NW_028234421.1:21651097-21671097 GCF_977035675.1 Penaeus japonicus | reverse complement strand
AAGCGATGACTGATTAACGCTCTGCAAACTATGTGGTAATGGTTAATGTGACTATGTCATCTTGGAAATGCGCATAAGAAACAGCAATGTAGTTGATCAGACTGGGTTAGGGTATGTGGGTTTATAATTATCTCTATCTATCTCTTCTTTCTATCTATATGTATGGATATAAAAAAAAACAATATATATTTTTCATTTTGGCTTTGTGGTCTTTATCTTGTGAAGCATTTCAAGCATATATATATATTTTTTTAAGATTGAGTCCGTGAAAATTGATTTGTTTTGCTATTTTAAGCATGAAATTTCAAGTTGGTTTGACGAGACGGAAAATTCACCAGAGGATTTTTTTTTTTGCTTCTCCCAAGAACATTAGAAATGACAACTCCATCTTATTATCTGATTAATGAATGAAAAGAAAGACGCATTGCCATTGCCAGAACTAGAAAGAAAGAAAGAAAAAAATACAAACAATCCGATATGAAAAAAGATAACAACTTCACATTTAACTGTACAATTCCCACTGCAAGAAAATGCAAAGTTATCAAACTAATAAAAAAGGTAAATAATAACAAAGAATAGCTTTTCTTTGCCGCAAAGGAGGAATAATATCCCATCTTGTTAGCGCATAAAGGATAGATGTAGACGGTCTTAGAAGCAACGCAATTTCAACGAGACCGATTTATATTAGCTCGGCGCTTCGGAGTTGCAGCATCCGTTGCAAAAAAAGGGTTTAAAAAGGACTTTCTAATTCACTCCGAGACACTTATCCATTTTTCTTGCTCTCTCTCTTTACCTCTCGCTCTCTCTCTCGCTCTTTCCCTCTCTCTCTCTTTGTCTATCTCTCTCTCTCCATCTCTTTCTCTCTCTCTTTATCTCCACCTCTCATTCTAAATCTCTCACTCTCCATATCTCTCTTTTTCTCTCTCTCTATCTCTCACTCTCCATATCTCTCTCTTTCTCTCTCTCCATCTCTCTCTCTATCTCTCTTTCTCTCTCTCTCCATCTCTCTCTCTCTTACTCTCACTCTCTCTCTCCATATCTCTCTCTCTTTCTCTCTCTCTCTCTCTCTCTCCATTTCTCTCTCTCTTACTCTCACTCTCTCTCTCCATATCTCTCTCTCTTTCTCTCTCTCTCTCTCTCTCTCTCTCCATCTCTCTCTCTCTCCATCACTCACCCGGCATATACATACACACGACAAGAAAAAAAAACGACACACAAACGACACAAATAATTAAAGTCCCCCCCTAACTCATCTGACACCAATGTTGTTCCGGATGTTGATCAGAAAATGTCAAACATGATTATTTTTCCATTTTCTTTTTATGATATCTGAGAAAAAGATGAAGGTGGATGGCATCGGGAATGGGGAAAGGAGACGGAGAGGGGGGGGGGGGTATGAAAAGAGATGTGTTAAGAACAGGAAAAAGGGTTTTTGAAATTTGTGTGGATGAAACAGAAATGAATAACTGTGTTAGGGAAGGAGGATAGGGGATGGAATGACTCTCCCTAATAGATATATGTATATACATATATATATATATATATATATATATATATATATATATATATATATATATATATGTATGTGTGTGTGTGTGTATACATACACCACACTCACACACACACCACAACACACACACACACACACACACACACACATATATATATATATATATATATATATATATATATATATATATATATATATAAAACCTAAGACTGTTATTCTTTCTCGTCTGCTGACACCTGGTTTTACCACCTCGTATTATATACTTCAACACCAAGTCCCCTACAAAAACGCCCATATATCAGTGTATTGAAAGAAAAGAAAGAGAGAGAGAGAGAGGTAAAAAAAAAAGAGTAGGGGCCTCCATTACCTCCCCCCCTCCTCCCCAACGGCCTCCATTACCTCCCCCTCCCCAACCCCTAGGAACCGGCTGGCTAAAGGAGGTGGGGGGTTGATAGGGGGTTAGGGGGAGAGGGGCACAGCACGACCCAACGCGGATGTGACGCGGCGGCGAGTAGCATCCATGACATGCCGCTTGTATTATTTTAGTAAACATTCATCCTTGGCCGCGCATATGAAGAGCTTTGGAGAGCATCGTTGTCATGTCTCTCTGTTTGGCATGCGAGGTTAGGATGTCATGTCATTAACGTGATATCATGACCAGAAGGCAGAGCTTGAGGAAAAAAAAATGCATGGATACAGACACACGCAAGCACACATAAATACAAGCATTCTCCTACAAGCATAGAAGGAGATTCATAAACAAATACGCGCACACTTGGAAACACACGCAAACATACACTACTTAAACACACAAACATTTCATGATTAAAAGCAAAACATGTGTGAATATCAAGTCCTTTTCTTAGTAAAATACTAGTCCTCCCTCCCCCTCCTTCCCCCCTCCCACCATTTCACCCGCCGAAAAAAACAAAAAACAAAAGAAAAACGAACGCTATCCGCGCGCAGTCTCGACCGAATCGTAAACCTTAATTAACCCGTTAAACCTTAATTAAACCTTAATTGAACCTTAACTGAACCTTAATCAAGCAAGACTGGTTACCCTTGCGTCGTTTTAACTGAGGGAGCACCCAGCGTAGTCGACCTCCGGCTTCTACTTTATGGGTTTTCTAATTAAATCGTGTTTTACGTCTCTCTCTTCTGGGCTGCCGAGGGAATGACTTTCCAATTAACAACGGTTGCGCCTCGTTATTCCAAGTGAGCAACCTCGATTCCGCATTTCTTGCCATTTCGCTGGGCGGTGTTTGGATATTCTTACTTATGTCTGGTTTGTCTATTATACATATACATACACACACACACACACACACACACACACACACACACACACACATATATATATATATATATATATATATATATATATATATATATATATATGTCGGATGAGTGATGGAAAGTAAGAGAGAAAGAGATGGAAAGTGAGAGAGAGAGAGAGAGAGAGAGAGAGAGAGAGAGAGAAAACGAACGAGAGAGAGAGAGAGAGAGAGAGAGAGAGAGAGAGAGAGAGAGAGAGAGAGAGATAAGAGGAGGGAGAGGAGAGAGAGAGAGGGTGGTGAGAGAGAGAGAGGAGAGAGGGTTGAGAGAGACGAGATGAGAAGAAGGAGAGGAGAGGAGAGAGGAGAGGGAGAGAGAGAAGAGAGGGAAGAGAAGGAGAGAGAGAGAAGAGATGGAGAGGGGGTGGAGGGGGAGAGGATGAGGAGAGAGAGAGAGTGAGAGAGAGAGAGGAGAAAGGGGAGAGAGAGAGAGAGGAGAGAGAGAAAGAGAGAGAGAGAGAGGGAGAGAGAGAGAGAGGGAGAGAGAGAGGGATGGAGAGAGAGAGATGAGAATGGAAGAGGAGAGAGGGAGAGAGAGAGAGACAGAGAGAAGTAGGCGTTGAGAGCGGAGTGAAGGGAGGAGAGAGAGAGAGGAGAGAGATGAGAGGAAGAGAGAGAGAGAGAGAGATAGAGGAGAGATGAGAGAGTGGAGAATGGAGAGAGAGAGAGAGAGAGAGAGAGAGAGAGAGAGCGAGAGCGAGAGCGAGTATGTGTATGTTTGTGTATGTGTTTTTACCTCACTTAGAAATATATACAATTAACAACAAAATGCTTCCATAATGAAAATTTTAATCTTAAAACATCTGTTGATTTTGACCACTCGAAACACAAATTTCGTAGCCTTAAAAAGTTTACGGCGTTTGTAAACACACACTGAGCATGATTATTCATACTATGTTATCTTTACTCTATAATTTGTTGAGATAAGAATGACGAAGGGGGACATACTTCATAGTGAATGTAAGAGGAAGCAGGAAATGAAGATAATTATATTCATGGTAAAAATGTGGTTATAGGTGCTTCATATTCGCTTTGGCAGGGGGGTTGCATTATCATTATTTTCATCGTGATTCTTTTTGTTAGTGTTGTTATCTAAATGATTATTGATGTTATTGTTAATAATATCATTATATAATCACTATCATTATTGTTAGTTTTATCATTATTATCATTATTATTATCATCACTATCATCATAATAACTAATAATTGTTCGTTTTCCCATTATCATAATCATTATTATTCATTATAATACAAAAAGCACTTAAAGCACCTTCCTCATAATCATCATTATAACTACCATTACTAACAAGGTGGTTACACTACCTCCATATATTGATAAACTACAACATCAGTTATCAACGCAACATTAATTAACAAAACCCTCACAATACAATAGGAAAAGATGCATAGAAAACGGATTGCACAATCCCATCTGTGGCAGTGTCAAATAGCATGAGTTTTACCTCCTATTTTATAAACACTTTTTTTTTCAAGAACTGTGATGATGTTCAGAGAAAGTAATTTATATCTGGGTAACCCACTGGATGAGTTACTGTTTGGTAATTTTGGGGGTAGTAATTTCCATTTGGATTTGTAAATGAGAGAGAAAGAATGAGGGAGGGAAGAAAGGGTCGAAGGAAAGATTGAGGGAGGAAGGGGAAGAAAGGGAGAGAGAGAGGGAGAGAGAGGGGTGGAAGGGTAAGGAAGGAGGGATGAAGGGAAGGGGAGAAAGAGAGAATTAGAGGAATAAAGAGAGAGAGAGAGAGAGAGAGAGAGAGAGAGAAAGTGAGTGAGAAAAAGAAAGTGAGTGAGCGAAAGAGAAAGACAGAAAGAGAAAGAGAAAAACAGAAAGGGCGAGAGAAGACAAAAAGAAAGAAAGAGAGAGAGAGGGGGGGGTAGAAAGATAACGGAAAGAAAAAATAAACATTAGTCAGCAAGAGGAGGAAAAGTAAGACACCGCAAACAAACAAAGCAAGAAATGAGAAGGCAAAAACAGGACGAAGAAGAAGAAAGGCAACGAAGGAGAAAGTAATAATGATGAAAATAACGAAAAAAGAAAAAAACATTAGATGAAAATGAGAACAAGATTGTAAAATGCAAAATTAAACAGATAACATATATGGGAAAGTCCAAAAAAAAAAAGAAAATAAAAAGAACCCCACCCAAAGAAAAGGAAATAAGAACGTAAAAATAAAAATAAAAACTAAGAGAAAAACAGACAGAGAGACAAAAAAGAAAAAAGGACAAACATAAGAAGAAAGGTAAAAAAAAAATACGAAGTGAAAAAAAGAGATAAAAACAAAAAAACATTATTAAAAAAAATCCTTTTCCAAACGTCAGCCAAGAGCGTGAAGACCCATCAACCAATAACAACCTCATTGTGTTCTTTAACGACACTTTAATGGCCAGTATGAAGATCTTCCGTAATCCTCTTGGGTGTTAAGTAGGTCTAAATATTCCTCGGTCGTTATTTAAGTGTGTGAAGAGGGTTAATGGAGGGGAAAAAATCGTTTTTGGAAGATAATCCATTTGAGAAATAACAATGGAGGAGGGAGGGGAGGGGGTAGATAGGATGGGGGGGATATGGGACAGAGGGGGAGGGGAAGGGGTAGATAGGATGGGGGGGTATGGGAAAGGGGTGGAGGGGTGTGTGTGAGGCAGGGGGTATAGGGGGGAGGAGGGGGGGAGGTCTGACCCCATTAGTTGATGGTTTTGCTTGTTTTGATAACTTGTTTAGACGCAGCAAGTGGTTTTGGGTGGTTCGGGGGGTGGGGGTAGGAGGGGGAGGGGGCATAAGTGGGATGGGAGGTGGGCGGGGAGTGAGAAAGGAGAGTGTTTTTTTTCCCCATTTTCTATGATTATTTTTATCATTATCATTGTTATTCTAACTACTACTATCACTATTGCTAATTTTATCACCATTGTTATCATTATTATCATCATTAGTATTATTACCATTTTCATCATCATTGTTATTATAATTACTATCATTATTAGCATCATCTTTTTCATTATCATTTAATTTGAAGCTGTGTGTGTCTACGTGTGCTGTGCGTGTACGTGCGTGTGTATGCGTATGTGTGTGTGCATGTATAATTATGTGTAAGTGTCTGTGTGTGTGTGTGTGCGTATCCCATTGCGTATGCCTATACCGGTGCATGTACGTGAGTGTACGTATGCGCATGTGCGTGTATGTGTGTGCGTATCCCATTCTATCACGACTCCAATTCGAGTGAAGTAATGGGTCGTTATGTTAAGTCACAAGTATAAACAAAGAACATACAAAAAGACAACAGACGATGAAACGCAATACAAAGGAACGCAAAAGAAAAAAACTCAGAGACAGAGACAGCAGCGGGGAAAGAAAACCCACAAACGCGAAGCTTGTTTAGTGTTTATTAGGGAAAACTGAGACACATCCCGGTTGTGGTTACTGGCACTGTATTCTGGCACTGTAATCTTTATAGTCCGGGTCTAATATCGTCGTCGGATAGGCGACCATCACGTAATGTACTGTATGCATGTGAATTGTAGGTATTAATAAAAAGATATCTGTATATTCATAAATTATAACTTTAACATATCATTTTGTCTTTCTCTCAGACACGTGACAAAAAACAAAACAAAAACAAAAACTGATCTTGATATCACTATAATCTTGCCGTCACTATAATCTTACTGATATGATAATCAGACAATGACTATAATCTTTCCAAGACTTTGATTAAGACTATGATCCTAGATTATCAGAATATTCTCTCTTCTGCCATAACCTCACGGTCACTTAACTCTCACAATCGTTATGATACTAAGTCCACTATAACTGTTTCCGTTAATGAATCTTCTGCCAATCTAAAAGTGGGAATAAGAGAACATATACTATAGTGTTATGCTACCTCTTTTAATTCAACAAGTGGGAGGTTAATATCAAAGAATCACATCCATGGATATCAGACCTGAACCTTGAAAGTTTTTAATGACTATAAAAGTAACCAGGCACTAGAATATTCTTAACGTATTAGAATACACACGTTGTACACGGCGGATGAAACACATAAAGTTAAATGCATCGGAGCATTGCAACTCACGCTATAATGCAAAGTACTGTTCATCACGTAAACATCATGGCTCCCATAAGTAACAAGGTGATAAAAAAGGCGTTTAACAGTAATAAAAGTGTCAAGCTGAAAAGAGAGAGAAAAAAAAAGAAATAAAAAGGTATATTAGTCTCAAGATCCGAGACCACTTACTCGACTTCTATGAAACACGGAACGAAGTGGTATTTAACCTTCCTTGGACAGAAAAAAAAGAAAAAAACATATTCTCGTCTTAATATACGAGTGTGAGGACCACGTCGCCTCTTTATTAAACTATATAAAGAGATCATTGTTAAGATAATAGATGCCTCGAAGTCACCGCCGTGCATACTTAATTCTGGCATACACACACACAGACCGTTGCATCGACGTATGCGGTCGGTGTTTACGTTTTAAGCTGCCTTGTGGAGAGTTCGAGTTGTTTTTTGACCCGTGGATAAGCTGGTGGAGGCGACTTAAGGGGCGAGGTAGTGAGGCCAAGAGGTTGCATGACTCTTGCTGTCGATGGGAGGAGGAGGAAGAGGAAGAAGAGAGTGTGAAATGAACAAGGAAATGAACGGAGAGAGGAAGCAGACGTTGTGAGTTATGAAGACTGCTCGTTTGTCAGACAGCGCGCATTAAACACCGTGTGTATATGACCTGATGTCGAGAGAAAAAGGAGATGAAAGAGAGAGAGAGAGAGAGAAAGGGAGTGAGGGAAGGAGGGAGAGCGAGAAAGAGAGAGAGCGATATATATATATATATATATATATACAGTATATATATATATATATATATATATATATATATATATATAGAGAGAGAGAGAGAGAGAGAGAGAGAGAGAGAGAGAGAGAGAGAGGGAGGGAGGGAGGGAGAGAGAGAGAGAGAGAAAGTGAGATAGAGAGAGAAAAAAAGAGAGAGACAGACAGACAGAAAGAATAAAAATAGTAACACGATTTCCATGACCTCTAGTTAGCGTAATTTTGCAATCAGAATAATGTATCTCATTCCGTTAACTAATTTGCATATTCTTGATCCCGTACTGCATTCTACATAACTCATTAACCTAAAAGAAAAGTAAAAGAAGTTAAAAAAAAACTCACAATAAGAGTTCATAAAGATAAAATGCCCATCAAATGCAAATCAATCGTGAACTATTCCCTTAACGGGCGTCCCCCACGTGTAGTATTGACGTGTGCATGTGTATGTGTCAATGTCAGTGTGTGCAGTCACGCTATTTATACACCATGCAGCCAGTAATGACGTGACAATGTGCAGAACATGCTAATGATATCTTCTGTGGCTCCGCCGAGTGTGTGGTCTTCAGCTTCATGTTCTTAAACCTTATGACTTCAATAGATGATCAACCTTTGGGGTCTCTCTTCAATACCCATTAGACACTCGACCAGCAGCAGCAGCAATTCAGTAACAAACAAGATCATTTATCTGGACGCAAGTGATACGCATACAGAGGCTCTCACAGTAAGTTGTAGGGACGTGCAGGGAACTGGATGCATATACGCATATATGTATCTGCGCATTGGGGATTCATGCTTTCAGAGATAGACACGTATGCGTAAATGGACACACACACACACACACACACACACACACACTACAAAAAGACACACACGCAAAAACGCGCGCGCACACACACACATACACACACACACATAAACAAAAACAGCGTAAAACTCAACAAACACAAACATACACACACAACACAAACACACAAAAACAGCCCCAAAACTCAACACACAAACACTCCCTCACACATAACATAAAGACACACACACACAGAAAACAGCCCCAAAACCCAAAATGGAAACCCACACACGAGATGCAAACACGTTGACTTTCCCGAAGCCCAGGAAGATGCAAAACACAACCGACACAAGAGCCGCGCTTGTCTACCCCCACCCCCACCCCCCCATCTGGCATGCGTTTCCTCTCCACAGGATTTACGAGGCGAATCCAAGATGCGTGAGTTCTCCGCATGACCTTGCCAGTCAAGGGCGTTGGAGAGGGCGTGTGAGGTCATTTGGGGGCGTGTGCTGTCGTGGGTGGGCGTGCGAGATCATGTGTGGGTGTGTGAGGTCATTTGTGGATGTGTGAGGTCATTTGTGGGTGTGTGAAGGCGTGTGAAAGTAAGTGTTTGGTCATTTGTGGGTGTGTGGGCGTATGAGATCGCGTGGAGGCAGTGGGGTCATTGGTGGGCGTGTGGGGTTATTTGCGGGCGTCACAGGCTTAAGACGATAAACAAATGTAATGAAGGAATCGCTTTACATCGTGTGTATTGCTGTAGTTCAGTGCTGTTAAGCTCCCAAAGAGAGTGTTGGCTTTCGTCTCACTGATAACAACATTAACCAGAAGTTCTAAAACGTCTTTATTGTTTTGTGTTTTCTTGATATTTTTGGTTTATTTCCCAGTCTATTTTTAGCATAAAGCAAATTCTACTTTTAAAAAATTATATTAATTAAGTCAGCCCTGCCGATAATCCGGAGATCGTAAAAGAATGATTAATAATTGCATGACTATTTCGCAAATGCAACTTGGATGATAAGATCTCCATTTTCCTGCCAATAAAATCATGTTTTTCCTGTTTTTATCTGCAGAGGATCTAAATTACAAGTGGTATTTACGAATTCTCTCTCTCTCTCTCTCCCTCTCTCTCCCTCCCTCCCTCCCTTTCCCTCCCTTCCTCCCTCCCTCCCTCCCTTTCCCTCCCTTCCTCCCTCCCTTTCCCTCCCTTTCTCTCTCCCCCTCCCTTCCTCCCTCCCTCCCTTTCCCTCCCTCTCTCCCTTTTCCTCCCTCCCTCCCTTCTCTCCCAATCCACCATGGATACACAAATGGCGGCCAACTTCCCCTGAATCAAAAGGCATTAATGTCCTCCAAGCCCATCCCTGGCCCCTTCACACCCGGAGGTCTGTGAGATCTTTTTTTTCTATTTCTTCTTCCTTCATCATCGTCATATTCTTCCCCTTTTTCGTTTTCCTTCTTCGTCTACTCCTCCTCCTCCTCCTCTTTCTTCTCCTCTTCATCCCCCTCCTCTCCCTCCTCCTCCTCCTCCTCCTCTTCCTCCTCCTCTTCCTTCTTCTCCTCTTCATCCCCCTCCTCTCCCTCCTCCTCCTCCTCCTCCTTCCTTCCTTCTTCGTCATCTTCGAGTTCTTTTTTTCTTGTCCTTGTACTCTTGGAGGTCATGCAGGGCTCTAGGTCATGCATGACTCTGATTATGGATCTTCGCAGACCACGCCCCTCCCTCGCCGCTCACCCGTCCCTCCTCCCTCTCTTCCCATCCCTTCTTCCTTCTCTATTCACACTTCTTATCCCTGTCTATCCACTTCTTTTCCCTCTTTCTCTCCCTGGTTCTCCCTTCAGCCTTCTTCTTATCCCTTTCCCTCCTTGTTTCCCTCCCTTCTCAATCATGTCTCCCTCCCTCTCTCTCTTCTTCTTTCCCTCATTCCCTTCCCTCTTTCGTCCACCCCCTCCCATTCTTCACCTTCCATTCCCTTCTACCTCTTCCCCCCTCACTTCCCCCCCTTCCCTTTATTCCCCCTTCTTCTCTCTCTCTCTCTTCTTCCCTCTCCCCCTCCCCCTCCTATCATCCCCCTCTAGCTCGCCACTCTTGTAGTCAAGTAGTGCATAAAATCTCAAGACACACACACGCGTCTTCGAACTATACTTTGATGAATTAACTCAGGCAATAAAGTGTGTGTGTGTGTGTGTGCGTGCGCGTTTGTTTTTT
Organism: Penaeus japonicus; assembly: GCF_977035675.1. Taxonomy (NCBI): domain Eukaryota; kingdom Metazoa; phylum Arthropoda; class Malacostraca; order Decapoda; family Penaeidae; genus Penaeus; species Penaeus japonicus. Next base: position 21,660,427 of record NW_028234421.1, on the reverse strand, counting down.
GTGTTTGTGATTGTTTTTGCGTCTGTGTTTTTATCTGTATCTGCCTCTATCTGCCTGCCTGCCTGCCTGCCTCTCTCTCTCTGTCTCTCTCTCCCTCTCTCTCTCTCTCTCCCTCTCTCTCTCACTCAATCACTCACTCAATCTCTCTCTCACTCTCTCTCTCTCTCTCACTCAATCACTCAATCTCTCTCTCTCTCTCTCTCTCATATATCTTATTCTATCACTCTCTCTCTCTCTCTCTCTCTCTCTCTCTCTCTCTCTCTCTCTCTCTCTCTCTCTCTCTCTCTCTCTCTCTCTCTCTCTCTCTCTCTCCCTCTCTTTCTATTTCTCTCTCATAGTAGAGCGAGAGAAAATAAAATAATTCGCTACCCTCGCCTTTATGACGAGATACAGAGGGGCGAAGGATGATGACGTCAGAACGCATCATATCTCTAGCACCCGTGATTAGAAACCAAAATAACCTGATGGCTGAAGACGAAAAAAAGATAGATAAATAAACAAATAAATAAAAAGGAACAACAATGAAGATAAAACGGAAGAAGAAGAAGCGGAGAAAAATATATATATATACACACAAATCCTTTACCAAAGAGCTTTCTAAGAAGCCTTTCGATTCCTTATCCTCAAGGGAGGGTCTGTGAGGGAGGGAGCTCCGGCAGACTCCCAAAGGGTTATGATAATATTTAAGAGGTGATGCTGCTATGACTATGTTCAACGTCGTGAGGTTATTTTGGGATGAGGTTGATGGATTTGGGATGTGTTCTTTGGGTGGAGGAATATCGGAGAAGTTTCTCTGTCTCTGGCTCTCTCTGTGTCTGTGTCTGTGTCTGTGCCACTGTGTCTGTCTATGTCTCTGTCTGTGTCTCTCTGTCTCGGTCTCTCTCTCTCTCTCTCTCTCTCTCTGATTCTCTCTCTGATTCTCGTTCTCTCTCTCTCTCTCTCTGTATCTCTCTCTCTCTCTGTTTCTCCTTCTGTGTGTGTGTGTGTGTGTGTGTGTGTGTGTGTATGTGTGTGTGTGTGTGTGTGTGTGTGTGTGAGAGAGAGAGAGAGAGAGAGAGAGAGAGAGAGAGATCAAGGACGGATATATTTTTGTTTACTTTGTACCTACTTTGAGGTCAGTGCCACCCACAAAGCGTCCCCAGCTACCGAGCTGAAGGTCAAAATGCATTAATACAATAGCATTATATAATGATATACATCGTAATGATATAATTGGTGTTGACGCTGAATGATATTGCTGGCGGTCGTCCTGGAAGAGATCAAAGGGCAAGGCTACGTAAAAAAGATAAATGAATACAGATATACGCACACGTACGCACACAGAAACACGTCCGCCCAGTTGGAAGACATATATACATACATATACACGTCTACGTATGAAAATATAATGTAGACAAATAAAACAAATTGATGTAGCAATTGCAGAAACTCAGAGGCAGAGAGAAACAGGAAGAAAATAACACAAGTAACGATATAATGACAGGTTGCAAACCACAAGTCCCTAAGCAAAATGAAAAATCATCCCCCCACCCCCCTGCCCCCCCCCCACTTTGTATTCTAGATCCTAGTCTCCTCTTGGCAACAAATCTTACCCTCCTTCAGTGCTTACAAGGACGTGAAGTCATCAGCTCCTTTGCCTCTAGTAAGCTAATACTGAAAAAAATGAGCAGTCGAATTTATATATATATATATATATATATATATATATATATATATATATATATATATATGTTATATATACATATATATATATATATATATATATATATATAATATATATACATATATATATATATATATATATATATATATATATATATATATATATATATTAATATTGGTTAATCAGTTACCGTTTTTGATTCTCTTGAGACTCTTCTTCGCGTCCCTCGAAGCAAGCAAGGGAGGAGGCAAGTAGCTGATGAGACAAGCAAAAGAGGAGGCATGTAAGCAAGGAGGCAAGCAAACAAAGAGGAAAGCAAGCAAGTGGTGAGGCAAGCAAGCAAGTAAGTGGTGAAGTAAGGAAGCAAGCAAGAAGACAAGAAAGCGAGGAGGCAAGTAAACAAGGAGGCAAGAAAGCGGTGAGGCAAGCAAGAGGTGAGGCAAGCAAGCAAGGAGACAAGAAAGCGAAGAGGCAAGCAAGCAAGGAGGCAACAAACAAGGAGGCAAGAGAGCGGTGAGGCAAGCAAGCAAGGAGACGAGAAAGCCAGGAGGCAAGAAAGCAGCGAGGCAAGCAAGCAAGCAAGCAAGCAGCGTGGCAAGCAAGGCCCTAATGCAAAGAAGCCCCGACTCAGCCATCTCGTCTCAGATCTCCAAACGCCTTGAGGTTCGCCGACTCGTCTCGGCAAAAGGAAACATCCATTACAGCAAAGTCTTTCTCCTCGTTTGATGAGTCGACTTCGCCTTCACCTCCAGCGATTAACAAGGGCGACTTGTTTGGGGTTTACAAGCACGAAGTTTCAACGCAGAAGGAGGAAGAGAAGAGCGAGAAACGTGAGATGCATTATTCGCTTAACCATGATATGGAATCGGCTTTTTTTTTGTTTCCGTCTGTTGCGGAGATGACCTTGTACAGGCGAGGCGAGGAGTCTTACTGCGGGTTTTATTGCATCAGGGAGGGTGCTATGATGTGCGTATGTTCTTGCATGAACCTCACACAGGCATGAATACACACATGCGTATACACATGAATAGATACATACTTACAGATATACATACAAACATACACACATACAGAGACAGACAGAGAGAGCGTAAATGAGAAAATAACACAAAAATCATATCATAACATCTACTATCACACTCCCTAACAAACTGATCGTCCTTTCAAGATTTTCATTAAAGAGATTAAAAGATTTATGAAGCGTGAAGGACGCAGACACCATCTCGCATTTTGTTTTCGTTTTGTTTTTGTTTTTTTCCCGCCAAAAGATCTGACAGAAGAAGAACGAGAAGCGTGCGATACATATACATTTTCTATGCGAGGGGCGGTTATTAGTGCTGCCCTAACTCTAGTAATAAGAACTCGTCTCATAAATTAGTCTGTTGCCAGACTTAGCGCCTTCGAATTTATAACTGGACTCTTTTTTTTCTTCTCTCTCAGAATACAATACTCGATTGCTATTTTTTGTTGTTTTTTTACGTCGAGAAAAACGACGTAAATTTTCGGTAAATTTGATGCAATGAGATTTGTTGATTCAGGTTGAGAGAGAGAGAGAGAGAGAGAGAGAGAGAGAGAGAGAGAGAGAGAGAGAGAGAGAGAGAGAGAGAGAGAGAGAGAGAGAGAGAGAGAGAGAGAGAGAGAGAGGTAGCTAGATAACCTCTTAAATTTTCGGTAAATTTGATGCAATGAGATTTGTTGATTCAGGTTGGGAGAAAGAGAGAGAGAGAGAGAGAAATAGGTAGCTAGATAACCTCTTCCCCCCTTCCCAACTTTCTCGCTAATCCATCTCGTCACTTTCTCCTCCTCCCCTCCTATTCCTCCCTTCTCCTCCCCCTCTTCCTCCCCCTATTCCCTAATCCCCCTTTCTGCGCCCTAATCATCCAGCATTCCCCTTGGATGTCCTCTTCCTCCTCCCCCTGTCTCCCCCTTCCCTCCCATACCACCAACCCTCCCCTCCACACTGCATTAACTCCCCCTCCTCCCCTTCTTCCTGTACAAACCCATGTCAGCCATGCCATGCCCCCTCCTCGTGCCCAATTCCCCCTCCAGCCCCCACCCCGCATTAACCCCCCATCCCCCCACCCTTCCACCCACTCCTGCCGGTGTCCAAGTCCCTTCGTGGTGGTGTCGCCATGCCTTATAAGGGCACGCGAACGAGTTGGCTTATGGAGGGCGCAAGAGCAGGCTGAAAATGTCCCTGTGATAGCTCCTGATATCCTGTTCTTACGACCTGTGGGCTACCTCCTAAAACTGCTCTTTAAAGGGCCGTCTCTGGTTTTCGTGTTTGTATTTCTTTCTTTTTCATTTCCTCTCCCTCTCTCTCTCTCTCCCCACTCCCCACCCCCCTCTCTCTCTCTCTCGCCCCCCACTTCCCTCTCTCTCTCCACCTCCCCCTCCATCTCTCTCTCTCTCCACTCCCCCCCCCCTCTCTCTCTCTCTCTCCTAACACCCCTCTCTACCCCCTCCCTCTCTCTCTCCTTTCCTCCCTCCCTCTTTTATTAGCCTTTCAAACCATTCGTTTCTGTGTCACTGTCGCCATATACTGGTTTTGCTCCACCTTAGGCTGCTATTACCATTAGCTTTACTTGAGGGTGGAGTAGCACTTGATTAGAAGATATTTCACACACGATATCAGGGTATATTCCAGGTAGCTTTTTTGAGAGAGGGTAGGGAGAGAACAGAGGCGAGAGTGAGAGAAAAAAAGAGAGAGAATAAAGAGAGAGAGAGTGAGTGAGTGAGTGAGTGTGTGTGTGTGTGAGTGTGTATGAGAGAGAGAGAGGAAGAGAGAGAGAGAAGAGAGGGAGAAAGAGAGAGAGAGAGAGAGAGAGAGAGAGAGAGAGAGAGAGAGAGAGAGAGAGAGAGAGAGAGAGAGAGAGAGAGAGAAAGAGAGAGAGAGAAAGAGAGAGAGAGAGAGGGAGAGAGAGAGAGAGAGAGAGAGAGAGGAGAGAGAGAGAGAGAGAGAGAGAGAGAGAGAGAGAGAGAGAGAGAGAGAGAGAGAGAGAGAGAGGGAGATAGATAGATAGATAGAGAGAAAGAGAGAGAGAAAGAAAGAAAGAAAAAGAGAAAGAGAAAAAAAAGAAAAGAAAAGAAAAAAAGGCAAGAATGAGCAAGGGAAAAAACACGAACCCAAATTGGCGATAATTTGTCCCGAATAGGGCAAGAACGAGCCATTAGCACACCCTGTAAATTATGCCCCATGCCTTGATGCCCCACACCTCCTCGGGCAGACCCCATTAGTATGCATCTGATGTCGATCAAAGGCTCCCGTAATCAGAAGAGGGATGGAGTGCCGCGCCTTTGATGCAAACGGTGGTGGGCGGACCTCGCTGCCGCCTCGACAGGGAGAGAATGGGAAAAGGGACGGGGTGATGGGGGATAAAGAAAGTGTGGGAGAGAGAGAGAGAGAGAATGGGAGGGTGATGGAGGGAGGGAGGGAGGGAGTGAAAGGGATGGAGGGGGGAGAGGTAGAGGGAGGGAGGGAGAGGGAGAGAGGTAGAGGGAGAGGGAGGGAGAGGGAGAGAGGGGAGAGGGAGGGAGGGAGAGGAAGAGAGGTAGAGGGAGAGGGAGGGAGGGAGGGAGGGAGATGGAGGGAGGGAGGGAGAGGAAGAGGGAGGGAGGTAGAGAGAGGGAGAGACAGAGCGAGAGAGACAGAGACAGATAGACAGATAGACAGACAGACAAAGAAAGATAAAAAGAAAGAACGAGAGTTAAGAGCATCAAAGTGAGAAAGAAAAAGAGAGAAAAAGAGAGAGAAAGAGAAAGAGAAAAAGAAAAAACAAAAAGAGATCAGCCCCCAACAGAATCCACCCTCAGCATCCCACGTGGCGGCCGCATCAGACAATGACGAAGCATCCTCGTCCTTAGCGCTATCCATTCATATCTCGCGGGGGGGAGGGGGGGGGGGGTTGCACACACGGGGACAGACGCGGACGAAGTCGGGACCGATTTTTTTCACTTATGAGTCGTTGATTGGTTGGGGGGGGAGGGAGAGGGAGAGGGGGAGGAGAGGGGTTGGGAGAGGGAGAGGGAGAGGGAGAGGGGGAGAAGGGTTGGGAGAGGGGGTGAGGAGGAGAGGGGGGATGGGGAGAGGGGGATAGGGGGAAAGGGGGGGATAGGGGGATAGGGAGGGGAAGAGGGGGGAAATGGGGAGATGAGTGAGGGGTTAGAGGAGGGGTGAGGGGGTGAGGAGGAGAGGGGGAGAGGGAGGGGGAGAGGGGGAAAATGGGGAGATGGGTGAGGAGAGGGGGAGAGGGGAAGAGGGAGAGGAGGGTGAGGGAGAAGGAATGGGTATGGGAGATGGGGATAGGGGAGGGAAGGGGAGAGGGGTTATTTCAACCTCAACACACCCCTTCCTTTTTTTTTTTTGTATTTTTTTTTTTTTTTGTATTTTTTTTTTTTTTTTTTCTTCTTGCGAAGGCTAAAAGGAGAAAAAAGTGGTCGTGCTTTGCTTGTTCTCAGTCATCTAACCACGTTTGTTATTCATTTGTTTTTTGCTCTATCATGTATGTGTATAATTTGAATGTTGATTTTGTGTTTCTGCTTATCAATGCATTTAGATTCCTACTTGTCTACTTTTTCTTCTAATCAGAATGTATGTGTACATATGAGTTTATTTGTGAGTATCTTGGTATCTGTATGAATATCTTTGTGAGTATCTATATGTGAGTATCTTGGTGAATATTCATATGAGTATCTTGGTGAGTCTCTATATGAGTATCTCAGTGAGTAACAGCCATATAATCGCAGTAATCACGTGTCTCCCACGATTAATATACGATAATAATTCAGAAGTATTTTCTCATTTGGATTTTTCTTAGGTATAAGAGCTCATCAGTAAAGACTATTTCAGAAGACAGGATAGATGTGATTTATGAAGCTTTTATTTTTTTATCTTTTTTATTTTTTTTTATCTAGAGAGACAGAAAGGTAATGGAAATGTGTGAGGAACAAATGAGGTTGATGATCATAATGACTTCGGGTTCGACAACCTGAAATACCACAACGGATGTGTGTTTTTTTCTTTAAGTCTATGTCTGTCTGTCTGTTTGTCTCTGTCTCTTTCTCTCTCTCTCTCTCTCTCTCTCTCTCTCTCTCTCTCTCTCTCTCTCTCTCTCTCTATATATATATATATATATATATATATATATATATATATATATATATATATATATATATATATATATATATAAACTCAACTATTTTTACTTAATATCATTATCTTTTAACATTTACTATCTAACATTACTTACAGTAAATGGTTTACCCTTAATTGTTAATTAATTACCACATCACCTAAAACAACAACAATAAAAGTAATACCACACTAACAACAATAAATACTAATATCAACCGTAAAACAAACCAAGAAATAAAAAAAAGATAATCGAAAAAGATAAGACAAAAGAAGAAAGAAAATAACAATAAAGATTAAGAAAATACAAGATGACAGGAATGCACACGATATCGCGTCTGAGAAACTGAATACACACTTCAATCAACCTTGTTGCAATCATGAATATCTACTCGTCGTTGCATATAAGGCGATGCAGTACGTCTCTCCCTCTGTTGCAATGTCGTGGAGAATCATTGAGTACTTTTGTGAATAGACAAATGGCTTTTCCTTGGCGGCCTCAATGCGACACCTTCTGTTTGTCTCCTTCGTTTTCGCTCTTTCTTTGTTCTATAGATTTATGTCTCCTCTTCTATTTTGCTGCTCTTCCTCCTCTTCTATCTTAGTTTTTTATTTTATTTTCCTTCTTTTTATTTTTCTCCTCCTCTTTCACGTTCTCTTTTTCCTCCTCTCCTTTCGTCTCTTTATTCTCCTTCTCATTCTTATTCTCTTTCACCTACTCCTTCTCCTTCATATTTTTTTCATCTTCCTTTTTCACCTTTTCCTTTTCCTTCATCTCCTCCTTTTTCTTTTCTATCGCCCATCCTCCTCCTCCTTTTTCTTATCTCTTTCTTCTCCTCTTCTTCCTTTTCCGTAATCCTTACTCCCTCCTCCTTCTTCTGCCATAGCTTCTGCTCCTTCAACTTCTTAGCACCCCCTCCCCCCATCACCCTTCTTTTTCTTCCTCTTCGTCTTTATCTCCTCCTCCTTCCTCCCTCCCTCCCTCCTCCTCCCCCTTCTCCCACCTCCCCCTCCTCTCTCCCACCTCCCCCTCCTCTCTCCCATCTCCCTCCTCCTCTTCCCCCCTCCTCTTCCTCCCTCCCCCTCCCTCTCCCCCCCTCTCCTCTCCCACCTCTCCCTCCTCTCTCCCACCGCCCCCTCCTCTCTCCCATCTCCCTCCCTCCCTCTTCTCTCCCACCCTCTCCTCCTTCTCTTCTACCACCATCACCTATAGAAAAAAAGCGTTTAACAAGAGTTAGGTGACCTGGAGTTCCTCACGGGTGCAATATAACTCACGTCGAGGTCGTAAACATCATAGTCACTCACGGCGGATACAGACAGACAGACAGACGTACAAACATACACAAGAGAGAGAGAGAGAGAGAGAGAGAGAGAGAGAGAGAGAGAGAGAGAGAGAGAGAGAGAGAGAGAGAGAGAAAGAGAGAGAGAGAGAGAGAGAGAGAGAGAGAGAGAAAAATACAAACATTATGAACGACTTATTTTAGTTTTCCTTTTCGTTTTAAATGCATATTTGTGTTTCTATTTTTTTCCTTCTTTTCTGTCCCTCCGTCTCCGTTCGTCTCCCTCTCTCTGTCTCTATCTCTCTCTCTTTCACTCTCTATTGTGCCTTCTCTCTCTCTCTCTCTCTTTCTCTCTCTCCCTATCTGTCTCTCTCTCACTCTCTCCCTATATCTCTCTCTCCCTCTCTCCCTATCTCTCTCTCTCTCTCTCTCTCTCTCTCTCTCTCTCTCTCTCTCCCTCTCTCTCTCTCTCCCTATATCTCTCTCCCTCTTTCTCATTATCAATCTGTATACATTCCTACCTCTATCTCTATCTCTTCTTTTACCTCCTTTTCTCCTTTCGATCCAGTAGCCCCCCCACCATTCACCCCCCCCCCCTTCGCCCGTGTTTGCAAGCGCGTACTACCCACGACGCCAAATATGGAGTCAGTCGTTAAAAGGCTATCTAACTGCATCATCAGGGCTACACGTGGAAGGCGTTGAGGCTAGAGATTAGAAGGAGGAGGAGGAGGAGGAGGAGGAGGAGGAGGAGGAGGAGGAGGAGGAGGAGGAGGGAGGAGGGAGAGAGAGAAAGAGAGGGGGGGATTAAAAGAAGACGGGACACATGAGAAAAGAACGGGGGGTTGAGGGAGAGGGGGAGGAGGAGGTGTGATGGAAGAGGGAAGAGTGGGAGAGGGGGAGAGTGGGAAGGTGGAAGAAGGTGTGAGGGAAGAGGGAAGAGGGGGAAAGTGGAAGGAGGAGTGAGGGAAGAGGGGAGAGGGAGAGGGGGAGAATGGGAGGAGGTGTGAGGGGAGAGGAAAGAAGGGAAGAGCCAGAAAGTGACGACATCCCGCTAAGCTAAGGCTTTCTTGTGGCGACATATGTAGAGTTCTCTGTATGTGTGTACGGAGGGGGGGGGGGTAAGAGAGGGATAGGAGTTTACTGAAAGGAGAGTGAAGGGAGATTAATGAAAAGGAGAGGAAAGCATGTTTACTGAAATAAGGAAAGGAAAGGGTGTTCCCTGAAGGCAAAAGATAGAGAGTATAATGGATATAGAA
>NW_028234421.1:21643597-21646097 GCF_977035675.1 Penaeus japonicus | reverse complement strand
GACGAAAGCAATAGCAATAATCTATGTAATGAAAATAATTATAATGATGATGATGGATGACAATAATAATGATTATCATAATAATGGGGATTTTGATGCTTATGATGATGGTGATGATGATGATGATGATGATGATGATGATGATGATGATGATGATGATGATGATGATGATGATGATGATGATAATGATGATGATAATGATGATGATAATGATCATAATGTTAATATTAATGTTAATATTAATGTGAATGTGAATGTTAATGTTAATGTTCATATTAATGTTAATGGTAATAACAAAAACGATAACGACAATAATAACGATATTAAAGGTAATAGCAATACCAATAACAACAGCAACTGCATCAGCAACAGCAACATTGAATAACAATAAAAAATAAAACTAAGAAGGAAAAGAAGAAAAAGAAAAATGTTTATGAGACAGTGATAAATCATGTTTGTGTCAGCGAAGCGTAACCAAGAGTCAACAAGACGTAAACAAATCATGTTTCAAACACGTTCTAGACATGTTTATGAAAAGACGACAGATGGGAAGAAAGAAGGAAGAAGAAGAAGAGGAAAATATATGCACGTCTGTTATTTTATTGGACGTTAACATATACGAGACATAAATGACGTGAAAAAAGAGAGAGAGAAAGAGAAAGAGAGAGTGAAAGAGAGAACAAGTACGAGAAGAGAGAGAAAGAGAGAGAGAGAGAGAGAGAGAGAGAGAGAGAGAGAGAGAGAGAGAGAGAGAGAGAGAGAGAGAGAGAGAGAGAGAGAGAGAGAGAGAGAGAGAGAGAGAGAGAGAGAGAGAGAGAGAGAGAGAGAGAGAGAGAGAGAGAGAGAGAGAGAGAGAGAGAGAGAAGAGAGAGAGAGAGAGAGAGAGAGAGAGAGAGAGAGAGAGAGAGAGAGAGAGAGAGAGAGAGAGAGAGAGAGAGAGAGAGAGAGAGAGAAAGCACACATAAATATTTCAAAAGCGGTAAATTCTCGTATAAGAAAAAAGACAAGAGCGATGGAAATTAATAATCTGTTCGATAATTAGACGTTAAAATATGACACATGACAAATAAAAAAAAGGTAAATGAACGCTAAATACGTATGAAAAGACAATAGAGGAAATAGAAAGATATATTTTACGGCTGTTAACTTGTTAGAAATTAGAATATAAGTTTCATTAAGAAAAAGGATTTTTCTTTTGCCTTTTTTACTTCTCAAATGTAAAATTATTCCATAATTTCTTATAAAAGTTAAATACGTTAATTGCTATTATCTATATCAATTAATACAACTTGCAAAAGCTTGACTCTCCAAAACCCATAATTTCTTATAGGAAATCCTTTGCAATTATCTAGTTACAGTGTCAAACTTAATTAATTAACACTATAGGACACAAAAATATATGAATCTCGAATGCTATTCTACCTTCCATTTTCATAGTATAAAAGGTTTGATATATATTTTTTTTTCTCTCTCTCTCTCTGTCTCCCTCTCCCTCCCTCCCTCCCTCTCTCTCCCTCCCTCCCCCTCCCTCCCTCCCTCCCTCTCTCTCTTCCTCCCTTCCTCCCCCCCTCTCTCTCTCCTCCTTCTTTCGTTCCCGTGAGTGGCGAAAAGGATAAAGTTTGGACTCAGGGTCACGGCTAAAACAAGTCATCAAGGTTGTTGAAAGAAAGAGATCTTTGATAACTTATGCTTACCTTTTTTTCCCTTCCTATCTCTCTTTTTTTTTCTTTTTTTTTTCTTATGGAAGGTATTGCACGAGAAGGGAGGAGGGGGTGGCCTGGGGGAGTGAGAGGGGAGGAGGAGGGGGGGAAGAGGGTAGGAAGAGGGTAGGAGGAGGAGGAGAGGAGGCGGGGAAGAGGGTAGGAGGAGGGAGGAGGAGGCGGGGAAGAGGGTATGGGAAAGGGAGGAGGAGGAGGGGAAGAGGAGGGGAGGAGAGGGGGAGGAGGGGGAAGAGGAGGAGGAGGGGGGAGGAGGGGGGGAGGAAGAGGTGAGGAGGAGGAGTGGAGGAGGAGGGGAGGAGGAGGGGGGAGGAGGGGAAGAGGTGTCCGTCAACCTACGTCAGTCTTACCTTATCTATTGCACGTGATTATATACCTGGTGTATAATTACGCCTGGGAGGATGCATGTGTTTTATTGCGCACTTATGGAGCTTAAACGAGTCGATCTTTGACCTCTTATTAATGAGAAAGAATACAGATTGTGGGTCGATATCACAGCAATGAAACACTCCTAACCTGACAACCTAATCAAACACATACACACGCACAGACACACACACACGCACATACAGGCACACACACACACACACACACACACACACACACACACACACACACACACACACACACACACACACACACACACACACACACACACACACACACACACACACAAACACAGTGTTTTTTTCACAGTTTTGAATCATCTGCAGTTCCTACCTCCGGTCTATGTTAGTTTTGGCTTTAACAATCTTGGAAAAAAAGAGAAAGCAAAACAAAGA
>NW_028234421.1:21636097-21641097 GCF_977035675.1 Penaeus japonicus | reverse complement strand
GAAAAGATAATAATGATAAAAAATGAAAAAAAAAAAAACGAAGATAAAAATAACGACAACCTGTTCTAATGATGCATAGATTCAGGCGATTTTCAAGTCAAGATAAAGCTTAGTCATAAATGTTGGTGTCAAGGCTTAAAGAATAGGGAAGAAGGGGAGGGGGGTTAGGTGGGGGGTGGGGGTGGGGGTAGGAGGGAGGAGGAAGGAGGAAGGAGGAGGAGGAGGAAAGAAGGAGGAGGAAGGAGGAGGGGGAGGAAGTAGGGGGAAGAGGAGAAAGGAGGGAGGAGGAGGAGGAGGAGGAGGAGGAGGAGGAGGAGGAGGAGGAGGAGGAGGAGGAGGAAGAGGAGGAGGAGGAGGAGGAGGAAGGAGGAAGGAGGAAGGAGGGGGAGGAGGAGGAGGAGGAGGAGGAGGAGGAGGAGAAGGAGGAGGAGGAGTAGAAGGGAGGCGAGGAGAAACAGAGTAGAATGGAGGCGAGGAGAAACAGAGTGGAAGGAGGAGGTGGAAAAGGAAGGAGCGAAGGTGGAGGAAGGGAAGGAGGGAAGGATGGAGGAGGAGAAGGGGAAGAAGAAGGAGGAGGAGTAGAGTTGAAGGAGGAGGAGGAGGAGGAAGGAGGAAGGAGGAAGGAGAAAGGAGGAAGGAGGAGGTGAAGGGGTAGGAGGAGAGAGGAGGAGGGGAGTTGAAGGAAGAGGAGGAAGGAGGAATGAGGAGGAGGAGGAGGAGGAAAAGAAAGAAGGAAGAATATTAGGAGCAGGAATTAGTGAAGAAGGAGAGGGAAATGGAAAAGGAGAAGGAGAGGGAGGTAAGGAAAGAGAAAGAAGAAGAAAAGACGGACAAGAAGAAGGAAGAGGAGAAGGAGAGAAAAAGGAAGAAGAGGGATAGGAGGAAGAGGAAAGAAGAAAAAGAAAAGAGAGAGGCAGCAGAAAAAAAAGAAAAAAAAGAAGGAAGAAGAGGAGAAATAACAAAGAAAGAGGAGAAGTAAAAAGAGACACGAAGTAAGAGAGATGCAGAAGGAAAAAGAAGGGCGGGGGTTCGGCGAGAGGAGGGCGGCGAGAGACAGGAAAGGAGGGGGAGGGGAGGGAGAGAGGGGGAGGGAGGGAGGGAGGGAGAGGGGAAGGAGGGAGAGAGGAAGGAGGGTGAGGGGAGGGGAGGGAGGGCGGCGAGAGACAGGAAAGGAGGGGGAGGAAGGGAGGGAGGGAGGGAGGGAGGGAGGGAGAGGGGAAGGAGGGAGAGAGGAAGGAGGGTGAGGGGAGGGGAGGTTAGGGAGGGCGGCGGGAGGCAGGAAAGGAGGGGGAGGGAGAGGGGAGGCAGAGGGGTGAGTGGGGGGGGGGGGTTCCGTCTGGCGCCAGAGTCTGGTCGGGACCGGCGCGCAACCTCTGATTGTTCAAGAGGCGGTATATCTGCGGCGGCCGTATGTGGTCCCTGATTAAAGGAAGAAGAGGTGGAAGAAGAAGAAGAGGAAGAGGAGGAGGTAGAAGAGGAAGAGGAGGAGGAGGATGTGGGGTTAGAAGAGGAGGAGGTGGTGGAAGTGGAAGGGGCGGAGGAGGAGGTAGAAGAGAAGGAGGATGAGGAGGAGGAAAAGAAGAGAGAAGGAAGAAAGAAGAGAAAGAGGAGAAGAGGAGGAAGAGGTACAGGAGGAAGAGAGGAAGGGCAAGGGGAGGGGGGAGTAGGGAGGAGAAAAGAAATTATAAAGGAGGAAAAAGGAAAGATTTGGAAGAAGAAGCGGAAGAGGAGGAGGAGGAGGAGGAGGAGGAGGAGGAGGAGGAGGAGAAGAAGAAGAAGAAGAAGAAGAAGAAGAAGAAGAAGAAGAAGAAGAAGAAGACGAAGGGGAAGAGTAAGATGAAGTAGACGAAGGAGAAGAAGAAGAAGAAGATGATGAAGACGAAAGAGAAGAAGAAGAAGAAGAAGAAGAAGAAGAAGAAGAAGAAGAGGAAGGAGAAGAAGAAGAAGAAGAAGAAGAAGAAGAAGAAGAAGAAGAAGAAGGAGAAGAAGAAAGAGGAGGAGAAGGAGGAAGAGGAGGAGAAGAATAAGAAAAGAAGAAGAAGAAAAAGAAGAAGAAGAATAAAGAGAAAAAGAAGAAAAAGAAGAAGAAGAAGAAATAGAGGGAGTAGGAGGAGGAGGAGAAGAAGGAGAAGAAGAAGAGGGGGTGTAAAAGGTGTCCCGTGCCAATGCTTTCTGCTATATCGTTTGTGTGTGTTTTCTCGAGTGTGTTCGTGTGCGTATATGTGTCCATCCGTGTGTACGTGCTTGCGTGTACAAGAGCGTACAAGCTTGTCTGTGCGTGCGTGCGTAATTGAGCGAACCCGGAACTTAGTGGTCAGAATCTCATTAATATGCAGATTCGTGTATATGGCTTTTTTTTAGCGTGCCTCTAGATTTTAGTGTTCTATGGCTTAGGGAAGATTCACGTTTTTATCATGGACGGGAACCAGTCCACTTTTTCCAGTAAACTATTTTTATTTTACGTTCAGTCATTATTTCTCTCTTAACTCTCGTATTTTCGAGAGGAAATTAACTTTATTTGAGTCTTTATTTAGAAGCGGTGAGATCTACATATTGATGATTGTAAAATGTGATTATGTGGGATTGATTCTAACGTAAATAAATTCCAGGTATAGTGCATGTACGCGCAACCTTATGATTAGGATGATTATGTTATAGACACGCCATAAAATCGTACCCCCCCAAAAAAAAAATATATATATATTAATAAAAAAAATAAAAAAATAAATAAAAATAAAAAGAGAGAGAGAAAGGAATATATATATATACATATATACATACATATATATATTATATATATATATATTATAATATTTATATATATATATATATATATATTATATATATAATATTACATATATATATATTATATATATATATATATATATATATATATATATATATATATATATATATATATATATATATATATATATATATTATATATATATATATATTATATATATGTATTTATATTGATAATTATATATATATTAATATATATAGTATACTATATATATTATATATATATATATATATATATATATATATATATATATATATATATTTTGATATAAGTATTAATATATGTAAGTCGGACACTATATATATATTATTATATATATATATATATATATATATATATATATATATATATATATATATATATACACATATATATGTGTGTGTGTGTGTGTGTGTGTGTGTGTGTTGAAAGACAACAGCATACAGAAAGGAAGGGGTCAAAGGGTCCATCGCAAAGTTAGGTAGACTGTGATAGATAACAGACATACGATAGACTGACGTAAGAGAAAGAGTAAGAATGACAAATACATAGACTGATATAGATTGATGCTATACATATGGATAGATAATAGATAGACGATGAATAGACAATAGATATAAAATATAGGATGGATATCTTTTAGATACAAAAAAACGAGACGAGAAATATATCCGAAATATACTCCAAACAGACAATCGATACACTCTAAGTAGAACACATACGATAATATATATAAAACTCTAAGACGATGAAAAATATATTTCCGAAGACGATAGACATAAAACAGATAGGAGTCGACCCCCCCCCCCCCCCCCCCCCAGACTGCAGCACCGAAAGAAGAACAGGTTTACTTCTCGACGTCTTCGAAGCTCAAAACGGAACACATAGATAGGAGTCGAGAGCCCCCCCGGGTCAGACTGGGGGGGTGTTACTAAAAGGAAGATAGGTTTACTTGGAGGTCTTCGAAGCTCAAAACGGAACACATAGCGAAGGGAGGTGGCGGAGAGGGTGGGTGGGGGGTGGTGGGGGGGGTGTTACTAAAAGGAGATAGGGATTGGGATTGGGAGGGGAAGGGGGAGGGGGAGGGAGAAGGAGAGGGAGAGGGAGAGGGAGAGGGAGAGGGAGAGGGAGAGGGAGAGGGAGAGGGAGAGGGAGAGGGAGAGGGGGGGAGAGGGGAGAGGGAGGGGGAGGGAGGGGGAGGGAGGGAGAGGGAGAGGGAGAGGGAGAAGGAGGGGGATGGGGAGGGGAAGGGGGAAAGGGGATGGGTGAAGGGGACTAGGGGATAGGGGGAACTCTGAGGGGGAGAGGGAGGGGTGAGTTACTATGGGAGGGGGGAGTCTATGGGACTTGGAGGGGGAGAAGGAGGAGATAGAGGACGCAAGAGGTAGTAGAGGAAAGGGAAGGGGAACTAGAAGATGGGGATGGGGATGGGGATGGGGATGGGGATGGGGATGGGGATGGGGATGGGGATGGGGAGAATGGGGATGGGGATGGGGATGGGGATGTAGAGGGAATGGGGAGCAGGGGACCTGATAAGGGGATGGGGAAAGGAGATGGGGGAATGGGAAGGGGATAGGACCAACGAGGCCATAAGGAAAAAGGGGACGACACTTCGGAAAGGGGAGAGAGAAACAACACAGCCAGGAAGAGGGGAACTGCGAGGGAAAAAAAGAACTGGAACTAAGAGGGAAGTATAAGAAAAAAAAAGAGAATTATGAAGATATAAGGGACATCCAAGGAAGGAATAAAAAAAAGGATACGGGTGATTAAAGGATGGGTGTAGCGGTCACATCCACAACGAAAGGGGTAAATCCGAGCGATAAAAAGGGTGAAAAAAAGGGTTGAGCGGTTAACGTCGTGTAGGTGAAGCATAAATAGCGCTTTTTTCTTGTTGTTGTTGATGCGCGTTGATGGTCGAGGTGTGGGAAGTTATTTTAATGAAGCACAGCCGCCTCTGATGATCTATTTATGGGAGGCATTATCTCTCTCTCGCTCTCTGTCTCTCTCTCTCTCTCTCGGGTCTCTTGGTCTCCTTGTCTCTCGGTCTCTCTCTCTCGGTACCTCTCTCCCCGAGTCTCCCGGTCTCTCATTCTCTCTCTCTCTCTCTCTCTCTCTTCCTCTCTCTCGGTACCTCTCTCCCCGAGTCTCCCGGTCTCTAGGTCTCTCTCTCTCTCTCTCTCTCTCTTCCTCTCTTTCGGTACCTCTCTCCCGAGTC
>NW_028234421.1:21626097-21628597 GCF_977035675.1 Penaeus japonicus | reverse complement strand
TTAGATGCAACATTGTGATTGAACTTTTAGATCTAAAGCCATATGACCTCAAAACAGGGACTTATTAAGAAGCGGCCGGGGATAACCTAAATTGCTCCACCCTTTTGAGACGTAAACTCTCCTCTCAGTAAACACATCCAGTCAAAGCCACTCCCTGGCACAAGTCGGCTGAATGAGCAGGCTGGAAATGGACTGCTTAGACGAGACTTTACCTTTATTAGCTGTCTATCGCCTCAATCCCCATAGTAATGCCAAGTATAGATCTGTCATGGGGCCCCAGACACTGTTGCTAGCTGGATGGTGACTGGTGGAAATAAACCAGTTTTTTGTGGTTGCTTTGCTCCCATAATGCATAAAACCTGAAGACTCTTTTAAGAAAGCAATTTATATCTATAATTCATGCGACTTAATTGAGTTGCACTTGAGTCAGTGACGAAGCGTTTTTGACTGCATTTTCGGCATCAAAAGCAACAAGAAAGATACAGATAATAATGACAATGAAAACAGTGATGGTAATGATAACCGTAATAATGATGATTGTAATGATGATAGTAATGACATGTATCATAATGATAATAAAAGTATCATATAGGATGATAATGAGCACCAATTATGGTAAGGATATGAATAGCATTGAGAAAAAAACGATGGTAATGAGGACTATGGAATCATGATGATGATATATGTATTACAATGATAGCATATGTATAATCAATACTGATAATGATAATGCTATGGATAAGGATGAAAACAGTGATGGTAATGATGATTATGATAGCGACAATTATAATAATGAAATCAACATATGTTATAATGATTATAATGAGGATACTAGTGATGATATCGGGAATGATGAATAGCAGTGATCACGATAATAATAATACGAGTAATAATGATAAATATCTTAATCACAAGAATTATAATAACTGTATGATAATAATGAAGATAAAGATGATGAAGATGATAATGGTAATAGGTATTCAAATTATGATAATCATAATTATTATAACAAAACTATGATGTATCAATGCCAGTAATACCGGTATAGACGATAATACTGATGCCAATATTAACTGTAATAACAATATACTGCAGCGCATCATAAAGCAAAAACCGAATTATGATAATGCAACTTGTTCCTTATGCAATATGTTATAAATCAAATGACTTTTCATGATTATAATTTCTGATATGAACTGCTATTCAGCTTGTGTTGTATTCTTACCTTTTCTATTAATGATATTATTAATGAAATTCTCTTACTTATGAGTGTGATGTTGCAGGGGAGGGGGTGGAGTGGGGAAGGGTTGGTGGGGGGGGAGGGGCTGTACATGAGTGAGTGGGTGTGTGTGTGTCTTTGGGTGTGTGAGTGGATGTGCACGTGGATGTATGCCTTTGCGTATGTGTGTGTTTGTGTGACTGTTTTTTTTCCCTCAATGAAGACATGCAATTAATTTTCTAGATCTATGCACACTCGCACACATACACAAATACACACCCATATCCCCCCTTCCCCCCTCTCCCACTCACACACACGTACACATACATACATACATACATTCATACACACATCCATAAACATCACATTCAATCCAACGATCCCTCTCACACAAGATCGAAATTCCCTTTGTCATGACCATTAAAATGAACCATAAAAGAAAACAAAAGGCGAGGGTGATCTAGCAAGTGTGACATAAGAGTGTTGACTTAGGAGGGGCGTGGGAGGTGATAAAGGGGAAGATGGGAGGGGGGGGGAGTGGAAGGGAGGAGAAAGAAGGAGGAAGAGGAAGAAGGAAGAAGATGAAAGAGAGGAGAATGGGAGAGAAGAATGGGCGTAAGAAGGAGATTCAGAGGAGAATGGGAAGAGAAAGAGGAGAGAGGAGAATAGGAGGAGGAAGGGGAGGATGATGGAAAGAGAGAAGAACGAGAGGAGAATCAGAGGAAGAGGATAGGATAATCTGAGGAGGAAATGGAAGAGGGATGGAAGAATGACAGGAGAAAGAGAAGATTGAAAGGAAGAATGGAGAACGGGAGGAAGAGAAAAAGAAATAGAAGAGTAAGAGGATAAAGAAGGGTATTTAGAGGAGAATAATAGGTGGACGAAGAAGAAAATGAGAACGAGAGGAGAGAGAGGAGAATGAGAGGAGGAAGAAGAGAAAATAGAGGATAACGAGAGAAGCAAAAAGAGGAAGAGGAGAAGAATGAGAATGAAGAGAGAGAGATAGGAGGAAGAGGAGGAGAGAGAGAAGAATGAAAGGTGGAAAAAATGGGAAAGAGAAGAACGAGAGGAGGAAAAAGAGAAAAATGGGACGAGGAAGAGAAAAATGAACACTGGGAATAAGAAGTGGAGGTTTTAGAGGAGAATGGTATGATGAAGAGGTGGAGGGAGAGAAGAATGAGCGGAGGAAGAGGTGGAGGGAGAAAAGAATGAGCGGAGGAAGAGGAAAAAGGGAGAAGGAAGAGGTGGAGAGAGAGGAGAATGAAAAGAATATAATGGGGA
>NW_028234421.1:21583597-21593597 GCF_977035675.1 Penaeus japonicus | reverse complement strand
TGATGATACAAACAATTATGAAAATAATGATAGTAACATTGATGATGATATTGATAATAATCATTATCAATGATGATGTTAATTATAATTGCAATAGCAACGATAATGATGATAATGTTAATGATAATTATAATAATGATAATAATGATTTTAATTATAATTATAATGATAATAATGTTAATGATAATCATAATAATGATAATAATGATTTTAATTATGATAATAATAATAATGATAATAATGATTTTAATTATGATAATAATAATAATGATAATAATAATAATAAAGATAATAATAAAGATAATAATAATTATGATATCAATAATTATAATAATGATGATGATGATGATGATAATAATAATAATAATAATAATGATGATAATGATAATAATAATAATGATGATAATAATAATAATGATTATAATAATAACAATAATGATAATAATAATAATAATAATAATAATAATAAGAAGAAGAAGAAGAATGATAATGATAAAAAATGAAAATTGTGATGCTAGTAATAATGATAAGGAAAATAAACATATAATGATCACAACAATGCTAATGATAATCATAAAAATATTGATAATGATAATAATGATAGTAATAACAATAACAATTGTATTAAAAAATCACAATTTCAATAGCAATAATAGGAATAAAGATGATAACAACGACCATTCCAATAATAAAGCTATGATAAAAATGATAATAATGATAATTATAATGATGTTGCAGGTCGTAATGGTAAAGAGATTGATAATGATATTGATAATAACGATGATAAAGATAACAATACGATACCACTAATAGATAACTCGATAGGTAAGTGAAACAAGAATAAAATAAATAGATAAACAAGAATATTACACTCACGAATAAATAACCCAAGACAAAAATAGATCAAATTCACGACAAGAAAGCTATGTAAAAGAGATAGATAAAATAAAAATGCTTTAACAGAAATCCTTTGAGTCCGCTTACTGGAAAAGTCATTTCCTGAAGAAGCTGAAGACTTTTTTTTTTATTTTTTTTAAAGAAAGAAGAGTTGTTATCATTTGCACTGATGCAACAACGGATGGATGGGATGAGGATGCTGATATTAGCCGGAGAGAGAGAAAAAGGAGAGAAGACAAGAGAGAGAGAGAGGAAGAGAGAGAGAGAGAGAGAGTCTGAGAGAGAGAGAGGTGAGAGAGAGAGAGAGAAAGAGAGAGAGGCACAGAGAGAGAGAGATAGAGAAAGAGAGAGAGACACAGAGACAGAGAGAGAGAGAGAGAGAGAGAGAGAGAGAGAGAGAGAGAGAGAGAGAGAGAGAGAGAGAGAGAGAGATAAAGAAAGATAAAGAGAGAGAAAGAGTGAGAGATAGAAAGATAAATAAATAAATATACAGAGAGACAGGGACAAATAGAGAGAGAAAAAAAAAGAATAAGAGAGAAACAAAAAGAGATAAAAAAAAGCGAGAAACAGACTCACAGACATAGATATATCATTATAAGAACATGCAATGGCCGCCCTTGTCATCCTATATAGCAGCCCGGACGCCCGTTGACCATAGTGTGGGCGGCACGAGCTTCGTCTGGGAACTGAGGCCTCACGTGCGGACACTTAAGCGACTTATATGGAAGAGGCAAGTGGCGAGGTCCTAGGCTACCGACTTTTTTTTTCCTTTTTCCTTTTTCCTTTTTTTCTCCTTTTATTCTTGTTCTCTTTCTTCTTATTTTTCTTCCTTTTCTTTTTAGCATTGTTATTGTTATTATTATCATTATTTTTGTCATCATTATTTTTTATCATTATTGTTATTGTTGTTGTTATTATTATTATTATTACTATCAATTTTCATATTATTATAATTGTCATTCATATGATTTGTATCATTATTGTTATCATAATTGTTACTATTATTGATATCATCATTATTATCATTATTAGTTTTTAATATTGTTATAGCTGTTATTATTGTTATCATTACTACCATTGTTGTTACTATTATCATTATCGATATAATGATTATTATTTGGATCACTCTTGTTATCATAACAATTATCATTACTATTATTACCAATATCCTTATTATCATTATTATTATCATTACTACATTTACTCTTATATTTATCCTTGTTTGTCATTTTCCATTTTATTCTTCTCAATATTTTTCTTCTTTTTCCTCGTTCTTCCTCTTTTTTTTCTTCTTCCTTTTCCTCTTCCTTTTTTTCTTCTCCTTATCCCTTCTTCCTCGTTTCTTCTTCTTCCTCTTCTTCTTTCTCTTTCTTAGCCCTTCCTCGTCTTCATTATCGTCCTTCTCTACCTCTTCCTCATCTCTCTCCTCCTCCTAATCTCCATTGTTATCATCATCTTCCCCCTCCCCCTCTTCCTTTTGTTCTCTTTCTTCTTTATCCTTCTCTTTCTCTCCTTATCCATCTTCTGACCCTCCCCTCCTCTTCCTCCTCCTTTCCCTCGTCTCTTACTCTTCTTCCTCCTCCCCCTCCTCTCTTCCATCTCCTCTTTCTCCACCATAACCTCTCCGTCCTCCCCCTCTTCTTTCTCCACCTCTTCCTCCTCCTCCTTTCTCCTTCACCACCACCCGCACCTCCTCCTCCTCCTCCTCCTCCTCCTCCTTTCTCCCTCAACACCACCTCTTCTTCCTCCTTTCTCCCTCACCACCACCCGCACCTCTTCCACCTCCTCCTCCTCCTTTCTCCCTCACCACCACCCACACCTCTTCCACCTCCTCCTCCTCCTCCTCCTTTCTCCCTCACCACCACCTCTTCCACCTCCTCCTCTTCCTCCTCCTTTTCCACCTTCTCCTTATCCTTCTCCTCCACCCTCCCCCTCCTCCTCACCCCTCCTCCTCCACTACCTCTTCCACCTCCTCCTCCTCCTCCTCCTTCTCCACCTCCTCCTTATATTTCTTCTCGTCCTCCCATTCTTCCTGCCCCCCTCACCCCTCCCCCCCTTCCCCCCTCACCCCTCACCCCTCCTCCTCCCCCCCTCCTTCCTCATCCCCCCTCACCCTCTCCCTTCCGAACCCATAGAGTAGCCTCAGCGCGGGGCCGGTACTCATGTAATGGGTCTCTGATAGCATCTCAGGTGTCATCAATTCTCTTCTGCCTGGTTGCTTTCGAGATCATCTGGGGGAGGAGGAGGAGGTTCGCGTAACTTTGCCTCGTCGTCTTTTCGTTTCTCTTTCATTTCTTTTTCTTTCTTTTTTTGTAGGTATTTGTCTGTGTGTGTGTGTTTGTTTGTTTGTGTGTGTGTTTGTGTGTTTGTGTGTGTGTGTGTGTTTGTCTTTCTTTCTTTCATTTTCCTTCTCTCTCTCTTTCTCTTTCTCTCTCTCTCTCTCTCTCTCTCTCTCTCTCTCTCTTCTTCTTCTTCTTCTTCTTCTTCTTTTTCTTCTTCTTCTTCTTCTCCTTCTCGCCGGGGCGGGTACTCTCTCTCTCTAGCTTTCCATCTTTATCTATCTCTCTGCCTCCCTCTACTCCCCCATCTCTCTTTATTTCTCCATCTCTCCTCATCTCGATCATAGAAGCAGTAAAATCTACGGAATTCCACAATAGGTTCAGAGTGACAGTAACAGTGATAATCATGAGAGGAACTGGAGGCTGACAATGTTAACTGGTCTGGGGATCATTTGCATATTGCTGTGGTTGCAACCCTGGGGACGGTTTTTATCATGAGTATCGGTTCGTTGTTGCTGTCTTTTGGTTAAGATGGTGACTGGACACGTATGAGCCACGAGATTGCATTGTGTTGTTGGTAGGATTCTGATGGTTTAGATACAAACATGTACGTTTATGCATACATATAGATTTCTTTTAAGCTTTGTCTCTCTTTCTCTGTTTCTCTCTCTCTCTCTCTCTCTCCCTCCCTCACTGTCAGGCTGTCTCTCTGTCTGTCTGGTTGTCTCTCCGTTTCTCTCTTTGACTCATTCTCTCTCTCTCTCTCTCTCTCTCTCTCTCTCTCTCTCTCTCTCTCTCTCTCTCTCTCTCTCTCTCTCTCTCTCTCTCTCTCTCTCTCTCTCTCTCTCTCTCTCTCTCTTTGTCTGTCTGTCTTTTTTTTTTTTCTCTCTCTCATATACACAGTATTTGTATATAGTGTGTTTGTATATATGTATGTGTGTGTACATGTGTGCGTGCATGTGTGTGTGTGTGTGTGTGTGTGTCTGTGAGTGCATGTGCATTAATACCCACGTGTATATCGCTCTCCTTCTGAAAGCGAAAATAAACAAAGCTTCATAAAGAGGTGGAGTTTGAAGACAGCACACAATCATACTTTTTTGGCTATGTCAGATATCTTTTGAAGCATTATAGTGCTACATGTTAACCTGTCATGAGTCTTTCTTTTTTTTTCTTGTAATTTTTTTTTTTTTCTTTTTTCTATGTTTTTTCTTTTTTTTCCTTTTTATATGTTTTTTTTTTTCCTTTTTTATTTATTTATTATTTTTTTTGTCTCTGTTTTTTTTCGTTTTTTTTCTCGTTTTTTCTTAATCAGGTGAAGGTCATAGTCATCGCGTGGACATAGCGTGTGTGACAGATTATACATCATTTAACAAGCCCGCTTTTATGTCCCGTGAGATTGGGTGACGTAAACACACACGAACACATATACACGCATAAAGGAACACACATACACACTCAAATACACACATGCACACACACACACACACATACACACACACACACACCACACACACGCATTCAAACACACACACAAAAAAAACTACACACACATACATACTTAAACGTACAGCACTCACAACCTCGTCCAAGTTCGAACCACACAACCAAACAACCACACCAGTATCTCCCCCCCCCCCCCTCTCTCCTGCCTCCTAGCTCAAACATTCCCCCTCCCCTTCCTCCTCCCTCTCCCTTTCCCCTTCCCCACCCCCTTCCCTCTCCTACCCTCTAGCTCAAACATCCCCCTTCCCCTCCCCTTCCCCACCCCTTCCCCCTCTTCCTCTCCCTTTCCTTCCCCTTCCCCCCTCCCCTTCCCCTTTCCCCTCCCCTCCCCCTCCCCCTCCCCCTCTTTGCTACTCAATCACGCAATCATTTCCTCCGCCTTGGCCCCTCCTTCTGAGACGCTACTCCATAAACTATGAGCAACGGCACCGTCTGACCTCGACAGGACATTCCTCGTGACCTTTGGGCACCGCTCGTCTCTGACCTTCAGTGCCTCTTAAAGTGAGAGGCTTTTCCATTCATCTTGAAGTTTGACTTCTTCCCTTCTTCGCCTCTCTCTCTCTCTCTCTCTCTCTCTCTCTCTCTCTCTCTCTCTCTCTCTCTCTCTCTCTCTCTCTCTTCTCTCTCTCCCCCTCTCTCTCTCTCTCTCCCTCTCTCTCTCTCTCTCTCTCTCTCTCTCTCTCTCTCTCTCTCTCTCTCTCTCTCTCTCTCTCTCTCTCTCTCTCTCTCTCTCTCTCTCTCCTCTTCTCTATTCTTCCTTTTCTCTTCCCGTCCGTCTTCTTATTTTTATCTTCGCTTTTGGATCTCTCCTTCTCTTCGTTTAGCCGCCCACTTCCTTCTCTCTTCCGCCCTCCATCTCGTTGCATCTCTCCTCCTCCGTCCTTTCGCCCAATCGTTTTCTTCTCTCTCCCTCCCCCCCCTTCTCTCTCCCTCCTCTCTCCTCCTCTCTCTCTCTCTTTCTCCCCCCTCTCTCTCTCTCCTCTTCTTCCCCCTTCCTCTTTCCTCTCTCTCCTCTCTTCTACCTCCTCCTCTCCCTTTCTCTCTCCTCCTTCTCCTCTCCTCTCTCTCTCTCCCTCTCTCTCTCTCTCCTCTCTCTCCATCTCTCTCTTCCCCTCCTCCTTCTCTTCCTCCTTCCTTCTCCTTCCCCCTCTTCTCCTTTTTTCCTCCTTCCTCTCTCCCCTCCTTCCTCTCCCTCCCCTTCCTCCTCCTCCCTCCCTCCTCCTCTTTCCTCCCTCCTCCCCCTTCTCCCTCCTCTCTCCCTCTCCCCCCCTCCTCCTCCCTCCTCTCTCCCCTCCCTCCTCCCTCCTTCAACTCCCTCCTTCCTCCCCCTCCCCTCCCTCCCCCTTTATATCACCCATCTTCCTCCCTCTCCTCTCTCTCCCTCTCCTCCCTCTCTCCCTCCTCCCCTCACCTCTCCTCCTCCTCCCTCCATCACCACTTCCCCCCTCCTCCCCCCCCCAACCCCCCTCCTCCCCCTTCTCCCCCCCCCTCTCCCTACCCTCCTCGCCTCCCCCTCCTCTCCCCCCCCCCCTCGAAAGAATTCCTCGTCAAAGAACCGTCTCGTGACGTCGCCATTTCCTCCCCCCGCGAGCGCCGCCGAGACGAAGCCGAAGGACAAGTAGGTGGAGCCGAAGGGTCACGAAGAATGCGTGGATTCGCTTGAGAAAACATTCTCGGACGCCCAGACGATCCTGAGAGGATGCAGACGACGCCGTGCTCTGTCGCTCCTGTGGGCGTCGGAGGTGCTTGGGGACGCGGGGAAGGGGGGAGCGGGGGAGGGAGAGGCGGGGTGGAGTCTGCCTGGCTTGGGGTTAGAGTACTCCTTTTATTTACCTATTTTTATGTGTATGTATATGTATATATATATGTGTATGTATGTCTATTTCTGTGTGTACGTGTGTGTGTTTATGCGCGTGTGTGTGTGCATGTGTTTACACGCATGTAAATATGTGCATTATTTTCACCCGTTTTTCTTCTTACTTGATTTATTTTCAGTCACCATATTAGGGAAAGCAAAGCTCGCCTTTCCTCCAAAGCGGTTCACCTAAGATCTATTTCTGACCCTTCCGAGAAACTTTCCAATATTCATTCATTCACCAATTATCTTCAACGTTTTCTTAAAGATTAGAGGCGACAAGATCTATAAGAAATACGGCTAAGATAAGAAAGGGCTCCGGAGTTCAGACAAGCTTCTGTGATCTCTCCGCTGTGTACATAATCTGACAAGTCTTCCATTGAAAGCTCTGCCGGTTCGGGCGAGACAGCCGATGAGCTCGTGTAGAGAGGAAAGTAAAAGACTATCATGTTTATATCATCCCTGAATACGGAGGCAGCCTAAATAGGGACATTTGTATTGGCTGAAACGCGATCGCGGTATCAAAACAACTTTGAGTGTTGATATAACGAGAAACAGATTATGGCGCGCAATAGCTTTTAGTGTGGTTATATACATGTGATTCTAGGAAGAGAAACGAAAAAGAAAAGAGGAGAAGATTTGCAAATGATTAGGGACAAAATCCCACACATGTCGAGCACTTTAACTAGCTTCCATGTCAGGAATTATGATTATACTTTGACCCGTAAAAAAATATATATATAAACATTACACACAGAACCCAAACACTCCCCATCTCTTAACCCACAAACACCATTACGATGGTGATCAAAATATAGTGACGACACCATACACAATCCCCTCACACTACCCACGCCTTGACGCCCAACCCCAGCGTGTCAGTTACAGCTCCCCCTTGAAAGTGCCCCTTCAAAATAGCCATCGGAAAACCCACAGCGTAAATCAACCGGGCAGAGATTCCTAAACCTCTATCGACACGTCAAGGAAAACAAAGACATGTTGTGAATATTTCGATCTAATTTAATTGATTGATTTTTTTATGCAGCACATCTAAGAGGAGTGAGTGATTCTGTGACGATGAATATAAAGTAGTATTGCAATAGCGATGTCGGGTAATGGATACGAGAGATGGTATTGGTTTTGATTCTTTGCGAATATCATCTTACGAAATTAAGAAAACTTTAGATTTAGAAAAAAAAGATAAGAAGGATGGGTAAGAGGGATGAGGGGAGAGAGAGAGAGAGAAAGACAGTGTGTGTGTGAGAGAGAGAGAGAGAGAGACAAAGACAGAGAGAGAGAGAGAAAGAAAGAAAATAAATGAAGAGCAATTTATTCTTTCAGACTTAATTTACTTAATAATTACTGCAGATTATTATAGCCACTTTATGAAATCAACTGCAACTCTGGACCCAAAGTAATTAAGATAATTGCAACAATGACATCGTTGCTGATGATGGTGACGGTTTATCCTTTAATTAACCTGATAACAACAATTATAATAATAGTGATAATAATGATATAAAGATGATAATAACAAAGATCATAATAATAATAATAAGGATAATAACAGTGATGATAATAATAGCAATAAGAATAACCAGACAAAGACAAGAAGAAGGAGTAAGAGGAGAAGAACCAATGAAAGAGAGAGAAAAAAAAAAATGGGTACGATACACGAATTACAGAAAAAAAAGAAAAAAAAACAAAAAAACAAAACAAGGCAACATGGCGCCACATATATGATTTATGTTTTGGAAAATTTCTGCCGAGTCATGAATCTTGCAATAAGCTTTGTTTCCGTTTTCTATTGTTCTGAACGTCCCTTATACTGTATAAGGCAATAGTATAAGGCAATACGGCCGATGAGAAGGGGACGAGAATCAACATTGCATACGTCATGCAATTGGGAACCTTACTTCTGAATAAGAGGGTGATGATGCAATATTTTCATGATGATATGGGATATTTTTTTGAAGGAGGGGCGGTGGGGAGGGGGGGAGGGGTGGAGGGGTTTTATTTGAATGATATGGTTTATTCATGATTTAGCGATTGTGAACACGCATTCGTTTGTTCTTTTGTTCTTCTGGGAATTATGGGCGGTGTGTGTGGGGGGTAGGGTGGGGGGGAGGTGTGTGTGTGTTTGGATGTGTGTTTGTGTGTGTGGGGGGGGGGAGGTGTGAGTGTGTTTGGATGTGTGTTTGTGTGTGTGTGGGGGGGGGGGGGGGTTTGGATGTGTGTTTGTGTGTGTGTGTGAAAAAGAAGATGAAAGAGAGAAAAAAGAAGAAAGGGAGAAATATGAGAAAGAGGATATAGAAGAAGAAGGAGAAGAAGAAAAAGAAGACGAAGAAGAAGAAGAAAAGGGAAAAGAGTATGATGAAGAAGAAGAAAAATAGAAGGAAAAGAAGAAGCAGAAAGAGAAGAAGATGATGAAGGAAAAGAAAAACAATAGCAAGAAAAAGAAAAAGAAGACAGAGAAAAAGAAGAAGGAAAAGATGAAGAACAAGAACAAGAAGAAGGAGAAGAAGAACAATAACAAGAAGAAGAGAAAGGGAGAAGAAAAAAGAAAATGAAGAAAAAGAAGAATAAAATGAAGAAAAAGAAGGAAGAAAAACAAGAAAAAAAGAAAAAGAAGAAGGATAAGAAGTAAAAGGAAGAAAAAAATGAAGAAGAAAAAGGAGACAATAAAAGAAAGAGCAAAAAGAAAGAAAAGAAAAGAAAAAACAGGAAGCAAAAAAAATAGAAGTAAAAAAAGAAAAAAACGAAGAAGACGAAGAATTAAAAAAAAAATACAATCAGAGAAAAAAGTAATAAAACAAAGGGAAAAAAGAAACAAAACACAAGAGAGAAAATGAAACCACGATTTTCCTTCCTGTCCCTTGCGAAACACTTATCAATTGCACGACCGACTTGGATCTTGCACTGTGCCTGGGCGGCGGGCGGGGTAAAGGATGCTGTGATGTGGGATGCTGCGTCTCAGGCGTGAAAAGACCGAGATAAGAAGCACGTGCAATGGCGTTGATGTTGTTATGGTGGCTGGACGTTTGCTTGTTTGGTTGTTTTTCTCTCCTTTCTTCCGTTGATTTTCTTATCGTTATTGTTATCATTGTTATTGTTAGTGTGGTTATTATTAGCTTTAGTATCATGGTTATTTCCATTATTATCATTATTATTATCTTTAGTAGTATTGTCATTATTATAATCATCAGTATTTTTTATTATTATTATCATTTTTATTATTGTTTTCATTTTCATTATTATTGTTATCATTATCACTACTGCTTTCATTAGCGTTGTTATTATTGTTAATACTATTATCATTATTATTATTGTCATGATATTCATTCTTTTACTTTTTCTTTCTCTCTTTCTTCTTTTTTCTTCCTTCATCTACGTCTTTAGTGTTTTTTTTTTCTTTTTCTTCGTCTTCTTTACCTTTTTTTCTTCTATATATATTTTGTTTATTTTC
>NW_028234421.1:21553597-21561097 GCF_977035675.1 Penaeus japonicus | reverse complement strand
TACTATCAAGTGTTACTCCGAGGAACTTCACTTCCGGTGCCATCAATCTGAATATTGATGTCCTCTACTGGTGTTTGTCTTGAGTGGGTGATTAGATATTGAGTTTTAATTAGATTTAAAGTTAATTTATTGGTTTTGATCCAATCAGACACATTCAGACAAAGTTCTCTATTCATTATGATGCTTAAATCATTGAGGTATGGACCTTGTAGATATATGTTCGTGCCATCAGCATAAAGTAAAAACTTCAAGTTAGAAGTAGAGTGTATTATATAGCGGAGGCTGTAGTTTTGTATGACTTATACCCACACTGTCCATCATATTGCGTGAGAGTTTACAGTGAAGAAAACAGTTATTACGTTTAATATCTCACTATACATGTGAAAAGGGTTAGAGAATCAAAGGGAAAGAGGTGGAGAGGTAATGAGATAGAGAGAGAGAGAAAGAGAGAATAAGAGAGTAAGAGAGACAGAGAGAGAGTGTAAGAGAGAGAGAGAGAGAGAGAGAGAGCGAGAGAGTAAAATAGAGAGAAAGAGAGAGAGAGTAAGAGAGAGAGAGTAAAATAAAGAGAAAGAGAGACAGTAAAATAGAGAGAAAGAGAGAGAGTAAGAGAGAGAAAGAGAGAGTGAGTAAGAGAGAGAGACAGAGAGAGAGAGAGAATAAGAGAGCGTGAGGCAGACAGACAGACAACTGAATTGAAAGAGGAAGCGACGCCAGTGTGTGACCAGGGGCCTACGAACACACACACAGACTAGTCACTGTCCTTCTGTCACTGGTATTCGCACGACCATCTCGCAAAAGTAAGTACCATTGATAGATGTTAAGGTATCCCCGCAACAGCTGTTACCTACATCATAAAAGAAAGAAAGAAAGAAAGAAAAAACATTGTTATAAGATACATAAAATCACAGGAAAATTACTCATGAATACGTTAAGAGTTTATGTTTTGTGTGACATGTTATGAATAGTGTTGTGTTTTCATTCATTTCAAATACAGTAAATCATTGGTTGGAGCGTAACAAAACATCGGAGAGACTGATTTACACACACACACACGCACACACACATACATGAACATACACAGGCACAAACATTACCCAGAGGAAGTGATACGAGGTGTTACAGCGCTGTATAATCATTCATATACAACTATTGACAGTATAGTAGGCATTAACGGAACCCTCATTTTAAATTGGCAGAGAATTAATGATAGTATATATATATGTGTGTGTGTGATTAAATAGAGAGAGAGAGAGAGAGAGAGAGAGAGAGAGAGAGAGAGAGAGAGAGAGAGAGAGAGAGAGAGAGAGAGAGAGAGAGAGAGAGAGAGAGAGAGAGAGAGAGAGAGAGAGAGAGAGAGAGAGAATGAGAGTGTGAGAGAGAGGGGGGGGATGATTGAGTGTATGTGTGTGTGTGTGTGATAAAAGATGACAAAAAAAAAATTGCTGTCAAGGTGAATATTAACTCTAAGATTAACAAATACTATTTCATTGATTTCATACACAAACTTATATATATAATTGAAAAAATATAACAAAAATGAATAAAGATATTACAAATATGAAGCAAAACAGAAGCTCACACATGCAAGCAAATATCCACATAACCACATGGGATGTATAGTCAGGAAGGCTAAATTAGTTTCATTACATCAAGGTCACCGTTAGACTCCGCCCATTGAAGGTTTACTTTATTGTCTGGAGCAGACGAGGTTTTCATTTGTGATATATACAGTGTTTGTATATATGCACACACACACACACACACACACACACACACACACACACACATATGTATATGCATACATACGTGTATAAGTATATGTGTGTGTGTGTGTGTGTGTGTGTGTGTGTGTATGTCCGTCTCGGCGTAGTGGTAGCTCACGTACCAAGAAACCAATGGGATCCCCCAACCAATGGGTTCAAATCCTACACACGACCGTAAAGAAGGACCGGGCATCAACTCACTGGCTACAGCATTAACCCAATATCCACAACCCTTTCATTTTTCAATATCCATCAACTATATTTCCATCCTGCGGTGTGAACAGAGTAGCCAAAATAGAGAAGAAAAAAAACTAACTCGATGTATCTTTTAGTTAATGATCGGTCCTTACGCAAAACCTTCCTCCTTTGTTTATCGGGTGTGATTCCTTTTCCTTTATATTTTCCTCTTCGCTTATTATCTATGTGTGTATAAATGTATGTAACTTTGCGTGTATGTATGTCTGCATGTGTGTGTGTGAATATTTTTGTCTGTCTGTTTGTTTGTCATGTATGTATGTACGTATGTATGTATGTATGTATTTATATATGTGTATGTATGTATGTATGTTTGTTTGTTTGTTTGTTTATTTGTTCATTTGTTTGTTGGTTTATGTATGAATGTATTCATTCATGTATGCGCATTTGAACACAGTCATGCTAATGATATATGGATGTGCACCACAATTAACCCATTAAATATATAAATACCACATGAGTTAGATAAATATTAACATCAATATTTATACAAAAATAAATAATCATGCAAAAAAATGCATTCAGAAGAGAGACCTTATTACACTACTATTATCACAAAAGAGTTATATGAAAGACCGTAAAAAAAAATAAGATAAAAAGTTATAATAACAATCATCAAATGATAAAAGATATAATTGTCCAGATAAAGAAAGTAACGCAATTTCATTATCCGTATTAATAATTCCAGGTCGTCCAAGCCTTTACATTTACGTGCATGAATAACATGGTACTTGCGACTCAACACTAAAAGTATGACGTCTTAGGATTAATATTACTAACAATATCTGGTAATTTCCTAATGACTATGTACTTTGTCATGTATTGTTATGATTACTTTAATCTCGCTATTGTCTTGTTCATGTGGATATTCTACCAAGATTATTTTTGTTCTTTATTGCATATGATGCTGCTTGTGGTACTTGTAATGAAATAATCTTATAGATAACTCTTTGATATTACAATGAAAGTCATTGTATCATTGTCTTTACCGTAGGCTCGTGATTTTACAATTATTGATAATTGTCATTGTTGTGGTTATTCATGTTTCGCTGATTTTAATGAATCTTTTAAAATAGAATAATAAGCAAAATAACCTAAAAATAACTTAAAAAAAAAAACAATACTTGCCAACATATTCCTCCTTTTACAGTGGACACTGTGCCATCCATCGATCTTTCCACCACCCAGGGACAGAGAGAACACGAGAACAAGGAGGCAAACGAGAACAAGAAACACGAAGGATACAAAAACAAGGATGGAAAAGGTGACAGCATGAGAGGCCAAGAGTCTCTGGCAACTGCGGCAAAATCAGGTCGAGAACCAGACCCGAACCTTCGTCCAGAGGAGGAGCAGGAGAGCGGAAACAAGAGAGAGGAAAGCCAGGCAAATGACATCCTCGAAGTCCTGGAGTGTGACGTCCGAGGAGCAGTGGACGCAGACAAAGGCGAGGGCGCCGTCTTGACTTCGTGGACGACGGAGAACCTGGGTAAAAAGGGAGATAATTATTTAAGTTCCGTGAAGCGCGTGAAAGCCCAAGTGACGGTCGAAGGGCGCGAAGAACAGTTGACTTATGTTGCCAAAGTTAACATGCCCTTTTCGGATACCTTTAAGGAGTTCTCGAACATGTCGTTCTTCAAAGAACACAAGTTTTACACGGAGCTCTTGCCGGAACTCAACGGCGTGTTGGCGGAAGCGGGACTGGATCCTCTGCGAATTCCCAGATTTTACCACTACAGCAAATCCGAAGAGCGGGAAATCATCATGCTGGAGGACCTCACGGCTCGGGGCTTCCGCATGGCCGACCGCAAGAAGGGGCTGGACATCCCTCACGCGGACCTCGTCCTGCGGGAGCTGGCCAGAATCCACGCCTCCTCACTCCTCCTGCAGCAGAAAAGCCCACACCAAGACCTTCGGCGCAGCCATGACTTCCTGACGCTCGACTGGACAAACAACAGCAAAATCCCGAGAGAGGACATCGCCGTCGCCATCTCCGGAGACCTCCTGACGGCGGCCGGGATAGCCGAGAACTGCGAAGGCTACGAGGACGTGGCCAGGTGGCTGAGGGAGCTGGAGCCTCGAGGTGTAGACGTGTTCGACGAAGAGCTGGAGGCGCGGCCGCCCTTCGACATGCTCGGACACGGGGACTGCTGGACCAACAATTTTGTCTTCAGGTTTGTTCAACTGATTTCTGTGAATCGTTGCTTTGTGTACGTGAGTCCCCTGCGACAAAACACTGTTTTGGGGCGTTAACTAAATACATTTATGAATGTATTTCGTATTGAATAGGAGGCCATCATGGTGTTTGACCCAAGCAACGTCCATCATCATTTTCCAAATCCTTCAATGTGCTTTTCACGACCGCAGGTACGACGCCGAAGGCAATCCGAGCGACGTCATGCTACTGGACCTGCAGTTGTGTCGCAAGGGCTCCCCCGCCCTCGACCTGCAGACGCTCATGTACTCCAGCCTGAACAGCTTCCTGAGAAGGAACTACCTGGCCCACTTCCTGCAGACCTACAAGTCGTCCTTCGACGCCACCCTGACCGCAGGAGGTTCCTCGCCCCAGTTCACCGCGGAGGAGCTGATGGACGAATACAACGCCCGTACCATGTACGGCGCCCTCATGGCATCCATGTACATCCCCCTCATGGTGACTGAGCCTGAGGACGCGCCGGACTTCACCAAGGTCGACGACGACAAGGAGTTCTTCACGGACCGCGTGGAACAGGTCGTGCAGATGATGGACGACAACCCGCTTCTGGGCCAGAAGATGTGTCGCGTCTTTGACGAGTGGATTGACAAGGGTCTCATATCTTAATGTTCTTTTTAAATATATACATGCATGTGTACAAATGCACACACACACACACACACACACACACACACACACACACACACATATATATATATATATATATATATATATATATATATATATATATATATATATATGTATGTATGTATGTATATATGTATGTATGTATATGCGTATATATACATATAAGTGGATAGATGCTTGACATATTTGTACAGTACAGAGTGATAGCAAAAGCCATTACATCTTATTGAGCTAACTGTTGTAAGTCATTAAGTATACTGTTGTTGATAGATGCATTCTTATCTATTCAAATTAATTATTATATCATGCAAATGTAGCTGCATATCTTTTATGGTGATCCTTCAATGACAAAATGCTTCCACGCTAATAATGACCATTTAATTTCATTTGAGATATTCAAAACATGAATGAGAAAATCATTTGGACTCAAAAATATTTAAGCAATAACAAAGCTTTACACTTGACGTCTTCACCACCTCAATCTGCTAAAGCATTTATGTCTTATAAGAAATATTCTTATTGAAATTAAGAGAATGCATGTTAATAAGAAGGAGTTTGTGAAGGAGTCTAGTGATTGCAATTCTTAGTGGAAATGCTGTTTTTTTATCAATGGGGTTTTCTCAGTTGATGTTCTTTTTTAACTAATTAATTCAATATGTAATTGGAAATAGAAGATCTTTATAGATGGTTATCTTAATTAAATCAGTGTGATAAGATGTTCTTTATCGCAGTGTTTTGTTTAATTTTATCCCTTGCAAATTATATACTTTAGCTTTCACATTTAAATTGGTATGAATTTGATTTAAATCCGATCACAGAATAAAAAATAAAAAGATAGATAAATACTCTCTCTCGCTCTCTCTCTCTCTCTCTCTCTCGCTCTCTCTCTCTCTCTCTCGCTCTCCCTCTCTCTCTCTTTCTTTCTCTCTCTCTTTCTCTCTCTCTCTGCCTTCGGTATATTACTGTTTTGATGTGTTTCCTTTCGTTGTTATATATATATATATATATATATATATATATATATATATATATATATATATATATATATTATATATATATATATATATATATATATATATATATATATATATATATATATATATATATATTATATATATATGTATATATATCACACATGTATATATATGTATATATATATATATATATTATATATATATATATATATATATATATATATATATATATATATATATATATATATATATATATATATATTATATATATAATCATGTACGTATACCACTAGTCTTTGAAACTTAACAAGATATCATAACAAGTTATGCCAACCAAATCATTCAAGGTTTATGAAGGAACCGAGTCAGACTTAGGCTACTCACAGATGTTGCCACGGTGAATTATTGTACAGCTGGCAGAAAGACTACAGCAATCGGACGATCAACACAGTTTCATCTATCTATATATATAAGAAAAAACATGTAGATAGATATATGGATAAATAGACAGACAAATGGAGAGGTAGATTGATAGATAGAAATATGTACGTGTACCCTCTTCTTATGAGCGAAAGAATAAGTCATGCTTACTATGCTTACTTTGCCCTTGAGCAACAGTTGACATTACGCCACTACCTGCACTGCACGTCACAAGTAAGTCCCGTCCTGTTGCACTTTCATGTTGCTATATATACGAAATTATATCATCAAGTGAAGATTCATAATGTGTTTAGTGAAGATGTGCAGTAGGGTTAGGCTATTGTGAATGTACTGCTTGGAACATGTTTCTGGTAACACTGTCTGATTGCAATATTGCAGGTTTTGCATTTCTTGATCGGTGAGGTTATTCTTATTGTATCACTATATATTTGTTTATCTATTATTGTTGTTTTTATTATTATCATTATTATTATCATGGTCATATCTATTACTATCGTTTCAGTGACTTATCATTATCTTTATCATCAACATCAGTACTATGATAAATTCTCATAACAGCGCCTCCTTACGAAATACCACGACATTGTCAATAATGGATTTCTCTCACCCTCCACTTTTCATATATTGTCGTATTCATATTTCTTACCAGCGCCCCCCCCCCCTCCCCCCAACCCCCACAAACTTGGACCCAATAGCAGGAGAGGGTATGAAGCAGATCGGGGAAATTAAGGGGTAAAATATAACATATATCACATAAGATACACCGATATATGCCTCAAATGTCCTCGCAGATACAAAACACGCGACCCCTCAACTCAGGAAAGTAAATATGCTTTACGTCTGTGTCCCTCCCTCAGTCCTGCCGAAAATACGTAAATATTGTTTGTAATCCAACCATTGGGAAGAGGATAACCTGTGCTACCTCATCCTTTTGAGCTGTAAGGTAACCACTTGTCTCAATAAACTTGTCAAAGAACTATTCCAATGTGGCTGTGGTAGGTGGCTTATACAGGGCATTTGTGGCAATTTTCGATATCGAAATTAAGTTTTTTTTTCTGCTATTTCCCTGATTTACTTCATGCCCTCCCTAGCTATCGGGGCATAGATTATGGGGTATTGAGTGGGTGGGGGGGAGAGTAGATTAGATTTTATATAAATAGTAGAGGATGATAAGAAATCATTGATACCAACATTGTGGTATTTAGCCACGAGATATCCTTCTGAA
>NW_028234421.1:21523597-21528597 GCF_977035675.1 Penaeus japonicus | reverse complement strand
AAGAGGAGGAGAAGGAGGAAGAGAGGAGGAGGATATGGATGATGATGATGAAAAGGAGGAGGTGGAACTAGAAGGAGAAGGAGGAGGAGATAGGAGAAGGAGGAAGAGGAGAGAAAGAGAAGGAGGAGGAAGAGAAAGAGGAGGAGGCCGGAGAAGGAAGAGGAGGCGTAAGAAGTAGAAAATGGAGAGGAGGAACATAATGAAAAAGAAGAAATGGAGGATGAAGAAGAAGAAGGAAGAATAAGAGGAGGAGGATATTGTATCATGAGGGGAAAAATAAAGTGAAGGAAAGCAAAAGAGAGAAAAAAGTCAATAAAGCAAGAAGACGACCAAGCAGGAAGAGGAGGAGGCGGAGGAGAAAAAGAAGATATACAAAATAATGTATAGACAGAAAGAAAAATAGAAAGAAAAAGTATAGAAAAAAAAATAGAAAAGAAAAAAATGAAAAGAAACAAAATAAACACGAAACCAAACGGACAATAAAAGAAACAAAATAGTTAACAGGGAAAACAACAAACAAAAAGGAAAAACAAAATAGATGCAAAAGAAAAAGAAAAAAAATATAAAAACAAGACAGAGAAATATAAGGAGGAATTCCTGCAGCATATCTAACAACTCCCCATTCATCACAAGCCATTCATCACGGTGCCTTGCCCTTTTCCAGCTGTCATCACTACAGCTTCAGTACTATGGGCTCTCTCTATGTCTGTCTGTCTGTCTGTTTGTTTCTCTTTCTCTCTCTCTGTCTGTCTGTCTGTTTGTCTCTCTCTGTCTGTCTGTTTGTTTCTCTCTCTGTCTGTCTGTCTGTCTCTCTGCCTGTCCGTCTGTTTGTTTCTCTCTCTTTCTCTCGGTCTGTCTGTCTGTTTCTCTCTCCCCCCCCCCCTCTCTCTCTCTCTCTCTGTCTGCCTGTCTGTCTATCTGTCTGTTTCTCTCTCCCTCTCTCTCTCTCTCTCTCTGTCTGTCTGTCTGTCTGTCTCTTTCTCTGTCTGTCTGTTTCTCTGTCTGACTGTCTGTCTGTCTGTTTCTCACTCCCCCTCTCTTTCTCTCTCTGTCTGTCTGTCTGTTTCTTTCTCTCTCTCTGTCTTTCTCTCTCTCTGTCTTTCTCTCTCTCTCTCTGCCTGTCTGTCTGTTTCTCTCTCTCTCTGTCTGTCTCTCTGTCTCTCTCTCTCTCCCTCTCTCTCTGTCTGTCTGTCAGTCTGTCTCTCTCTCTCTCTCTCTCTCTCTCTCTCTCTCACTATATATATATATATATATATATATATATATATATATATATATATATATATATATATATATATATATATATATATATATAAATCATATATAAATATATATATATATATATTAATATTATAAGTATATAATATTATATATATAATAATATATATATATATATATATATTAGAGAATTATAGTGAAAATAATGATTATGATGATGACACTAATAATGGTGATGATGATAATGATAAGGAGAAGAACAATAAGAGTAACAATAATGATAAAAATTATGATTATAATGATGATGACAATAGCAATGAAAGATATTTGCAATGACGATGATAATAAAGATAATGATAATAGTAGTTTTGATGATAATGATAACGATAATGATAATGGTGATAATGGTAATGGAGATGATATCAATGATGATGATTGTAATGATAATTACAATAACTATATAGTGATAATGATAATAATGATAATGATAACGAATAATGAGGATAATGCAATGATTATAACAAAGATGATAATGATAATGCTGATAATAATAGTGGTAACAATAATAATAATAGTAATAGTAATAGTAATCATAACAATGAGGATAATAATGATAATAATAATAATGATGATGATGATAATAGCAATGAGGATAATGATAATAATATCAGTGCGAAGAATAAAAGCAGAAGAAAAATAAATTAAACGAAGGAAGAAAGAAAGAGAAGATAAAAGGGAGGAGGAGAAAGATAATGATGGTGATGATGAGAAAAGAGAGAAGGAAGAAGAAAAGAGAGAATCGCAAAATTATTAGCAAAAGATATTGACAGAATTGGAGAATAGGCGGATGAAAGAAATTGCAAAATTAAACTAAGGTAAAAAACAAAAAAGATTGAGCAGAAGAAGAAGGAAGAGAGGGAGGAGGAGAGAAGGAGGAGGACATGAGGAGGAGGAGGAGGGAGTGGGGTAGAAGAAGAAGATGGAGAAGAGGATGAAGAGGAAGAGGAGGGAAAAGGAGGAGGAGGAGGAGAAGGAAAGAGGAGTTGGGGAAGAAAAAGAAAAGGTTGAAAGGGGAGGAGATAAAGAAGAAAGGGATGAAAAGAAAAATAACAACAAGACCAAGAAAAAGAAGAATCAGAAGACATAGGGAAGAAATAATAAACTACAGTAATGAAGAATTAACGAAAATAAGAAAAACACGAACCCGAAAAACTCAAGCCAAACGCCCATAATAAAGAAAAAAAAACTTCAGTTCTGAAAGGAGGACAAGGAGGAAAAGGAGGACGATAAGAAAACAAAAAAACATGCATTAGACAAAAAAAAAAAAAAAAAAAAAAAAAAGATGGCGACAGGGAACATATCGTGGCTGGGCGGGTGAAAGTCCCACTTGGCAACACCAGGCTTCCCCTACCCCCTGCTCCCCCCTCCGTCTCTTCCCCTCTTACTCCCCGGCTCGTACCCGCCTTCCCTCTTCTATCCCTCCCTCTCCTCCATCCCTTCTCCCTTCCTCCTCTTCCCATCTCCCCTCCTCCTCCTTCTCACCCTTTCCCCCCCTCTTCCTCACCCCCTCCCCTTCTTCCTCGCCCCCTCCCCCTCTTCCTCACCCCCTCCCCCTCTTCCTCATCCCCCACCTCCCCTCCATCCTATTCCCTTAACTCTCCCGTCTCCCCCCCCCCCCTTTTGACACAACGCCCTCAGCAGGAGAGCGGGACGGGGTGGCGCCAGAGGATCGGGGGGGTGAGGGAGGGGAACAGTTAGGGGAGGGAGGGGGGGAGAAGCAGGTACTGATAACCCGACACTGACGAGAAGGTCATCGACCCGACCTTACTTGACCCTTAAAAATGATTTCGTTTTAACAATTCTTCTTTCTTTCGTTCGTTCTCTCTCTCTCTTTCTTCTTCTCTCTAACTCTCTCTCCCTCTCTCTCCCCTCTCTCCCTCTCTCTCTCTCTCTCTCTCTCTCTCTCTCTCTCTCTCTCTCTCTCTCTCTCTCTCTCTCTCTCTCTCTCTCTCTCTCTCTCTCTCTCTCTCACTCTTCCCCACTCTCTCTAACTCTTTCAATCCTATCTCCCTCTCTCTCTCTCTTTCTTTCTCTTTCTCTCTCTCTCTCTCTCTCTCTCTCTCTCTCTCTCTCTCTCTCTCTCTCTCTCTCTCTCTCTCTCTCTCTCTCTCTCTCTCTCTCTCTCTCTCTCTCTCTCTCTCTCTCTCTCTCTCTCTCTCTCTCTCTCTCTCTCTCTCCCTCCCTCTCTCTCTCTCTCTCTTGGAAATACCATTGATACATATCATTATGAATTCATCAGTAATATTCATGGATACGACTTCTGGATGATCAGTGTCCCAAACTGGGAAGTAAAGAAATATTAAAAGTCATCTTGTGTTTTGTTTATTTTCCCTCTTTTCATTCGTTTTGTTTCGTTTTCTATGTTTTTTATTCTTTATTAATTTCCTATTCCTGTTCACTTTCTTTTTTCGCGTTCTCAATCTATATCAGTCTTCTTTTGTTGTCTCTTTTGCTTTGATTTATTACTCCCCTTTTTCTTGCTTCATTATCCTCATTTTCCTTCTCCTTTTCCTCCTCCTCGTCCTTCTTT
Source organism: Penaeus japonicus (assembly GCF_977035675.1). NCBI lineage: Eukaryota > Metazoa > Arthropoda > Malacostraca > Decapoda > Penaeidae > Penaeus > Penaeus japonicus. The sequence continues at coordinate 21,524,789 of NW_028234421.1, read as the reverse complement.
CCCTTCTCCTTTTTCTTCCGCCTTCTCCTTGTTTTCCTCCTCCTGGTCGTCCTCTTCAACCTCCTTCTTCTTTTACTCCTCCTTCTTCTACTCCTCTTCCTCCTCCCACAGCACTTTCTTCTCCTCCTTCTCCTCCTCTTCCCCCTTCTCTTCTTCCTCCTTTTCCCTCTTCTCTTCCTCCTCTTCCCCTTCTCTTCCTCCTCCTCTTCAAATATTTTTGTTTTTACTCGTTATTCTTTCTTGTTCTTCTTTCTTTAACTCCTGCTCTTCTCCAATTTTTTTTCTATAATTTTCTTCCTCCACTTCTTCCCTCTCGTCTCTCTTCTGCTTCCTCATTCTTTCTTTTTCTACTTTTTCATCGTCTTCTCTTATTCTACTTTTCTCTTCTGTCTCATCCTACAGTCCTTCATTTATCTCCCCATTTCCTTGTCTTCTTCTTCGTCTTGTATTCCCCTTTCTAATTACCCCCCCCCCCCAACCCTCCTGCTCTCCCCCTCTTCCACCTCCTCCTATTCCTAACCCCTTCCTCCTCTTCCTCTTCCACATTCTCTCTTCCTCCTTCCCTCCTCAAAGTTTTTTTCTTTCTCTTTTCCTCAACTCTTCTCACCCCCTCCCCTCAATCTTCATCTCCCCCTCTTCTTTTTCCTCTTTCTCTTTCACCTTCTCTTCCTCCTCCTTTTCTTTCTCCGTATCCTTCTCCTTCTCCCCATACCCCACCTCCTCCTCATCATCATCCTCTTCCCTCTTTTCCTCTTTATCCTCCTCATCTTCTACAACCTCTTCCTCTTCCGACTCCTTTTCTTTCTCCTCCTAACCCTCCCCGCAGCTCCTCCTCCTCCTCCTTCTTCTTCTTCCCCTTCTCCTCCTCCTTCTTCTTCTTCCCCTTCTCCTCCTCCTGCATCTTCTCCTCCTCCTCCTTCTCCTCCTTCTCCATCTTCTCCTCCTCCTCCTCCTCCTCTACCTCTACCCTCCCCCTCATTCCCTCAGGTAAAAGAAGGTTTCTTCAGTTGACACAACACGAATTTCCATAAATCTTCCCCACCCTCCCTCACCCCCTCCCCCACCTCTCCCTCTTCGGCTCAACCCCAGCTCAAGTTGGTGTTGCATAGTTATCACGCCTTCATGCTGTTGCTATAAGACGTTGCCTCTTGAAGTTGATACCTAGCTTTCTCTTTTTTTATAGAGCTATTAT
>NW_028234421.1:21468597-21481097 GCF_977035675.1 Penaeus japonicus | reverse complement strand
TGAGAGAGGGATTGAGTGAGAGGAGAGGTGGGAGAAGGATGGAAGGAGAACATGGGAGAGGAGAAGTGAGAGAAGGATGGAGGGAGAGGAGAGGAGAGGTGAGAGAAGGATGGAGGTAGAGGAGAGGTGAGAGAAGGATGGAGGGAGAACGGGGGAGAGGAGAGGGAATAGGGAGGGAGGGGGGAGAGAAGGATGAAGGGAGAATGGGGGAGAGGAGAGGAAGGGTGGGAGGGAGGGAGAGAGAAGGATTAAGGGAGACTGGGGGAGAGGAGATGAAGAGAGAGAGAGAGAGATGAAGGGAGAATGGGGAAGAGGAGAGGAGAGGTAGGGAGGGAGGGAAGGCGAGAGAGAGAGAGAGAGGGGGGGAGTGAGAGAGGAATTAAGGGAGAATGAAGGAGAGGTGAGAGAGGGATGAAGGGAGAACAGAGGAGAGGAGAGGGATAGAGGGAAAAGTGAGAGTGGAATGAAGGGAAAATAGGGGAGAGGGAGAAAAAGGAGAAAAGAGTAAGAGGGAGGGAAAGGTGAGACAAATATAAAGGGAGAAGGGAGAGGAGAGTGAGGGGATGAAAAGGTGAATAGGAGTGAGGGAGAGAGGGTGGGGAACAGGGAGAAAGAGAGAGAAAGAAGGAGAGGGATAGGGAGGGGAGGAATGAAGTTAGTAGATGCTAATTAACTGATTATCACTGATTTCAGTCAACTATTTGACACTTTTTGCTGTCATTCTCAAATTGTGATCTCCAATTATTTTCTCCTTAATTTAACACTATCAGAATATTGTTTATTAATCATTCATCCCAAATACTCACACACATATATATCATTCATTCAGAAACAATATTTTTTTTCTCTCTATGAAAGGGAATAGGGCAAATGACGCAGATTCCCTTAGCAACTCGGAAGAAGCAATGCTGTCGATGATAAGCGAGACACCGAGCAACAATCTTTGTGAATCTGCAAGTCCCGTGATGGCTGTTTGTGAAGGTAATTTTTTAAACTTATATATGATTGAAACAAACTGAGATACATTTATTTATTTTTTCATAACTCTACTGGCTTACAGTAAGTTAAATATATAGATAGATAGATAGATAGATAGATAGATAGATAGATAGATAGATAGATAGATAGATAGATAGATAGATAGATAGATAGATAGATAGATAGATAGATAGATAGATAGATAGATAGATAGATAGATAGATAGATAGATATAGATATATATATATATATATATATATATATATATATATATATATATATATATATATATATATATATATGTATATATTTATTTATTTATTTATGTGTATATATTAATATTTTTATTGTTGTTTTATTGTTATAAATTATTTTTTTATCATCTGTTATTTGTTTTTTCCTCTCTCTCCTTTTTTTCATTTTCTTTCTTAGACAGAGATTCAACATGTTTTTTGTCATAGGCAGGGTTTTTTATTTCAAGTAAAAATGTTCATAAACTAATATGATTAACCAAAATAATTATTTGAATGCGTATAAAATGCAGCTGGTCAAACATATTTAGCTCATCTCATTGTGGAATAAGTTGTTTATTTCTTGGTTTGAGTTCTTTTGTTTTTTGTTTCTACACAGACAAAAACATTTTTCTGGGTATTTAAAATACCTGGCATGGCCTAGTTTAGTGCAGGTGTAAGAGATAAGGCAAGATATGTCTCCACCATGCACTTGCAGAGCAGAGTCCATATCAACATTCCAATAATTTTCAACGTACATAACGGTATTTTGAAAATTATAAGACATGACTCCTCGCAATTTTACATTGTTTGTTATCGATGGAAAATTGTATAATTTTACTCAAATTCCTTCTTTAAAAGAGGTGACATGATTCCTCACAGTTTTACACCATCTTCATCAATGGAAAATAGTATAACTTTACTCAAATCCCTTCCTTAAAAGAAGTGACATGACTCCTCACAATTTTGTACCATCTTTATTTTACACCATCTTTATCAGTCAAAAATAGTATAATTTTACTCAAATCCTTTCCTTAAAAGAGTTGGACGGACTTTAATGACATATAATTGCCAAGTGGTTAAGAGATTGTGAGGTTCCCTTTTTTTGCAATTGGCCCAGGAACAGCTCAGATATCAATCCGATTGAAAACATGGTCGTACATGAAGAAATAGGTGCGTGGTATGGACACATCATCAGTGCCTAAAATTAAGGATGCAGTCAGTCAGCTGTGGACCAGCTTTTTGCCATCTTACCTGCAAAACCTTGTATCCAGTATTGTTAATGTGAGAAATGTAACTCCTAGTAAATACTATAAAGGTTTGTGTTTGCATGCAAAGTTGAAACAAATCCATAGCTTAACATAAACAATGTGGTTTTTTTGTAACCCTCAATCCATCTAAACATAACACTTATTTATTTTATAATTATTTTATTGTAATTCCATTATTATAATATTAAATATATAATAGTAAAAATTGATATGATTGGCAATAATATAGATAAAATAGAAAAAGATAAAGTTATATATATATATAGAATATAGAATTCAAATTTTTAAAAGTTAAATAAATTTAACATAAATAAGTAAAAAATTAAATGATAATAAGCACTATTAAACCACAAGCACCAAGACGGAGAACGGGGAAGAAGTAAGTTTGATACCACAGAGACTCAGAACAGAATAGATTTCCCTCTCAGCATCAGCAGGCAAGAAGAGACACGTCCTTTCCTTGAAACTTAGTTCAGAATAGGTATAAATTGATTGTGTGGTCAAAATTCTGTTTTTTGATTTGATTTGTCTATTTGAATTATCATTGATAGTATAATATTTTTAAATATATTATAATTTTTATAAATAGACATAATGCTATAGCATTTAACCCTCAGAAAACCCCTCGAGATTTGAGAGTGGCCCATACAAAACCAAAAAGAGAGAGAGAAAAGCCAAGAACTGCCACAGCACAGTACAAGTAATATTTAAGAAATTGCCTAGCGGGAGAAGGAATTAGGGTCTAAATTTTGATCAGAGTAGCAAAGAAGATTTTATATTTTATGAATATTTTTTTTTTTTTTGTTTCACTTAATTATTTGTTTTATTATATATATTAAAGTCTATATATTTGCTCACATCTACCTTAAGAATTTAACATTACAGCATTTTTTGTTTAGGCGGTATTATAGAAAGGGAATGAAGTCCAGCATGAAATACAAAATTACAAAAATAAAACAACCAGCTGAAAGTTCAGAAAGTAAGTAATTTTATTATTATATGTCTGCTATCTACATTAGTCTAGTGTAAAGTGTGGGGAATGCCAGTAAATACTGAAAAGTTTAGTGTTGATGTTAGTTAGTAACCTTTCTCCATGTAGTGTTGCAACAATGTTTGTTTTTTTCTCAGGTATTTTAATCCTTTCCACGCACACACTCTATCTTACCATTCACTTGTTCTTATGTTTATTGTCTTTTTATTATATTATATGGTAATTAATATAATCATTTAAAATATATAGCAGGCATACGATAGCAATTAATAATAATGAAAGCAATATATATAGATAATTAAATATTTTTATAAAGATTTATTTGATCATGGTAAAAAAAAGAGCTTTTGTAAAAAAAACTTAATTTCAGACTTCACACCAGTGATCAACGGGTGAAGAAGTAAGTTTAACATAACGGTAGACCTCAGCACAGATAATGAGAATTCCATCGGCAGCACCAATAGAGACAGTTCCTTGAGACAACTCAAGAACTTCAGTAAAGGGACAACTCAAGAACTTCAGAGTGAATAGAGAGTGTGTATTTTTGAGTCTGTGAGTGAGTATTTGATCCTACTTAATGAGGGGTTGAAGATAATATTTTTATTGAAGTAATACATGCTATAATTTTAAAAGAATGACTATTTATAATTTTATTGATGTGACCCCAGTGCGATTTTGTGACGACCCCAGTGAGAGAAAAAAATTGATTCACAACACAAATCAGATTGAGCGCACAGCTGTTGTTAAGGGCTAAGAAACTATGGGAGGGCTAAGCATGTTCCGGATGCACAAGGAAGAGGATAGAAAAGATCAGAGTAAGGACTGTGAGTTTTCTTTCATGTATGTATAGCACTGTATTTGTTAGTCAATTCACTGATTGATGTATAATGCAGGCCCAATGCTATTGGTAAGAAATTACAGCATTGCATTTGCTGCGGATATTTTAGGAGGGGAGGAAATTGAAGTCCAGCTGGACTAAAATTACCTAAAGAACGACAACCAGTCTAGTTCGAAAGTAAAGTTTTACGTTATATAATCTACATGTAACATGCCATGTGAGGAAAAAAACTTGTATCAGTATTGTATTGTGAAAGAGAAAGGGAATGAATGAAATTAACTAAAAGTTCTCCCATGATAAAGTGTTACTTTCTTTTTGTTTTTTAAAAGGCTCAAAGTTTTGTTTTTCTCAACACTCTATCGTTTAATTAATTTATTATTCTTATAATAAATCTTTATTTATATATTATTATTTATTATAATATAAAAAATATAAATAATATAGCATAACGAAATTAAATTAATAACATTAATAATATATTATTGATAGTTAAAATATTATTAAATATAGATATTTTACAAATAAATTTTAAAAAAAAAAAGAAAAAAAGACTTTCAATGCTTTTTCACATATTCCCAGTTGATATAATGGAAGAAGTTAAGTTGAAAACAGACGTTAACCTCAGAGAGTTAGATTTCAGCAGCACCTTGAAAAGCCAAGCACCAATAGAGACAGTTCAAGCAGCAAATCAAGAACAAGGACTGTGATAGAATCAAGAGACTCAGAGTGAGAGAGTGAGTAGTATGAGTGAGCTTTGAGTCTGTCTTTTTCCTACGATTATTACGATAAATTTATATTGAATTTATAGATTATATAAAATGCTACTAATTAATACCCTCAGACATTTGCTACAGCATTGATTGTGACCCCAGTGAGATATAGGTGAGAAAGAAAGACAAACACAAATCAGATTGAAAGCAGTGTCTGTGTTAACAGCCAAAGCACTATGGGAGGGCTAAGAAATTTCCGGATGGACAAGGAAGAGAGTAGCAAAGATCAGAGTAAGGACTGTGATATTTAGTTTTCTTTCATGTATTGCACTGTATTTGTTTTACAATTCATAATCTTGATGTATATATATGCAGGCCCACATCTATTGTAAGAAATTACATTTACAGCATTGTTGCTGCGGTATTTTAGGAAGGAAATGAAGTCCAGCATGAATACAAAATTAACTAAGAAAGACAACCAGTCTAGTTCAGAAAGTAAGTATTAAGTTATATCTATGTAGCTATCTACATGTATATGTTTACATATACATATGCATATATCCACTTGTATATGTATATATATACATATGCATATGCATATGCATATACATATACATATTCAAATATATATAGATGGATTTACATTAGTTTTGTCCTTGAACCAGTAAATTTTATGTCTTCCATTACAGAACTTAAAATCTGGAGCCATGAGGGTGTGTTACAATTAGTAGAAGCATACAGAACCCATATGCACATGTTCAGTATGACTTCTTTGAACAGCAGTCAGATATGGAACAAAATTGCAAAGAAATTACAGGAGAATGGCTACACATACACAGGAGAATTATGTAAAAGGAAAATGCAGAATTTAAGTACCAGGTACTTCTGACAAAAAATATGTTGATGAAAATAATGTAACACTGAAAAGTTAAACCTTTGTAATATGTTACAATTTCAAGGGCATATTATAAAAATCTTGTATATTTTGTCTATAGATCCATCACAGAAACTTCGGAAACAAAAAAAAAAATATACATATTTTCTTTCACATAATAGGGTAAAAGGGAAATAGCACATATTAATAATGTGTTATGTTTTAGGTACAAGTCCATCACAGAAAACCAGGAAAGTGGAAGTGGAAGAATTAGATGGAGTAAATGGGAATACTTTGACACCATGCAAGATCTTTTTACAAACAACCCAAGTGGAGAGACCTCTTTGGCAACATCTCTTGACACTTCATTACCAACTGGTAGTTTTGGCATTCCGTTTTTGGTGATATTTAGTTATGTAACTAATTTTCTTGAAGCCCAAATGTGATTAAAACTAAAAAGAATTAATTATGGTATTTCTTGCTCTTTTGTATACTTAAAAATAACTTCTGCCAGTATTCTTCTTTCTTTCCGTATGAGATATAAAGAGGGGAAAGTTTTTTATGGTCTATAAGGCTTTTAGATTGAAGTAATAAGTTTCGGTACCTTGTTAGAAAAGACTCAAGATGTTTTCTCCTCTCTGTTTCTTTAGAAGTGATTACAATTTCTACCTCACCTTTGTTTTCCTGCAACATCATCATCATAATTTAAAGATTTAAAAAAGTATTATACTACTATATTTCAGACCCTGATGATGATCCCTTACAAGTAGATGAAATCAAGACCGAGCGAGACTCTCCATCGGCAGAATATACCAACAACTCATTATCGTGGAATGGGATTAAGACGGAAGTCTGCCACTCATCGTCCGAGCCTGAAGATGACTCCTTTTCCTGGGATGAGGTTAAAGTAGAGGAATGTTCGCTCTTTCCAGAGCCTGTTGATGACCCAGCACTCTGGAGTGGAGTCAAAATGGAACTCTGCTCTACGTCTCCATCGTGACCACTCCCAAGATGTTGCAGATTTATTAAATTAATTGTGATCGGTCATAAGACTTATATAGATAATACAAGGATAGACCAACCAAAATGGAGAATATATGAATTTTATCCATTTTGGCATCAAAGAATATATATTTATAAAAATATACTTACAAGAATATTTAGAAATGGTATGATTTACCTCCTTGTCACAACATATTTTACTTACATTCCATTATTAATATGGGCATTAAAAATATAATTACTATGATGTACATGTAGGAGGATTGTCAACTAAAGTCATAAGGAAGAAAAGGATACTTACAATCAAATACTGAGCCTTGACTAAAGTTTTAACACTTATAATTCAAATTGCAGAGGCATATTTCTGATAAATATAGATATTAATAAACAAAGACTGAAAATGTCTTTATTCATCATTTTTTTGCCATTAGCTGTATGCATGTATGCCATGTGCACTTGACTTAGAGGCTTTCCTTATTCCTTACACCATCAGTTCATTCCTGAAATTTCATCTGTCTACAAGAAAAGTATTCTAAAGTATGGAAGTTTATTTATTTACCATTTGTTATTATTTGTATATACACTATAGAACCAGGAGCCTCTGTGTCCATACAAATGTGAGTAGGTGTACATCACAAATACCATTTGTTGTATCCAGTTTGTATCTTTTTGTGAGGTAGATAAATGCAAGTCTGTGAAGTTGAATATCTGAGGTCCAATAGTATGCTAGCTTCAATCTCACTGTCTGTCAGGATGTCATAGAGCAAAGGTATCCGATAATGACTTCTTATTTTCTGCCAAGACTTACACTTGATGGTAAAAATCAAGCCATATTATTATGAGATCCATCATGGAGGGATAAAGGATTATGATAAACTACAACACATATACAATAAATCAACTTTTATTTCAGTAGCTATAAATGGTACAACTGAAGTGCCACAACATTTCTAAATGCCATACTTCTTTAGCTCCAATATGGACGTGATGTTTCTCAGCATACTGAGAATGATAAATATATGATTTACTTTCCCCTTTAATGGGAAATTAAAATAGAAAATGCTGTATTGTTCAACAATACATAAACAAAAACAAATTATATAATATACATATGTTTGTAAATAATAGAATAATAATTACCAATAAAATGAGAACTTCATGAGGTGAGTTCCAAGCATGGTACCAAGTTTATTTTATTTCAATAAAAAATGTACAATGTATGCATTTTACCTATCATACACACAACCAAAATGCTACTACTGACGTACTTAAATGTCTCAAATGATGAATTATTATCACACAAGACCATCATATAACTTGTTCAGTTATAAAACTGTTCTTGAAAAAAGTGACTAGATTCTCAAAGGGTATCTTGCCTTCCACTCAGTGTCAAATGCAATATAATGTGTGTGGTGCATTCACAGGTAAAGTACTCTATAAGTTCCCCATAGTCTTATTAGAATAATTAGCAGCTTTAGGTGGATTCTTATCACATTTTCAGCTGTCTTCTTTGTGTGGCATGTAGTCTTGCATTATTTGTGAACTGTGATAATAAATATTGCAACAATTAATGAAGATCTTAACAGTTGATAACTAACTAATCAGCCTCACCTACTCATACAACTAAAATCTTTTGCAATGAGAAGTACTAAGACTTTACAAATACACTATTCCTTAGATCATTTATAAAAAATATAAAATTATATTGTTTTCATATGGTTTTCCCAAAGCTTATTCAGTGCTATATTAATGGAAAAAAAAAACTAGGTTACAGAAGTTGCTGTTAAAAAGACTTACCTCTGCTTCTGATTTGGTAGCCGACTTGGCTGATGACAAATTGTTAATCAGGACCTTCATGCTAATCCCACCCAGGGGATTACCAAAGGCTAAATCTTCCACAATATCCATCTCTGACTCATGTATCTTCTCATCTGGTCTTGGGGGCTGAACGTAAAGAAGCTTAGATGGAATATTGTGAGAGTTTCTGAAGGGTATTGTGGGCATCCCTCTCCTCTTTGGCTTGTTTGCACTGGGCGTTTTCTCTTTGAAGGTTTGGTTTTGTCTCTTAATGATTTTTTTTGTGTTCCAGGATCATCTGTCAGCAAATAGAAGCTAACATTATTTTGTGTGGATTTACTCTATGTTTAACAACCCTCTGAACATAGGTATGTACATTAACCCCCAAGAGACAAGCATACTAAATATAGCCATGTTCTGATGAAGGGCAACCTTTACCAATATTCCACAGGAAGGCTGTAAATGATGGTAATGCTTTTAAGCTTTATAATGTAGATTCATGACAACCCTATATCAAACTAGACTTTTAAAATAGTTAATACAAATTCACCATTATTCACTAGTGACAAAAAGTCTGTTTCACTAATTAATCAATAATACCAATGTCAAACTCTCTTTACCTATATTAAGGTTCTATTTTTCCTTGCGGGTTCCTGCAGAATTTATCTTTGATACTTATGCAAAACATTTGTTGTAATGATATCTTTGGGAACTTTATTATCATTTTCAGTGGATTTAAACACATGGGTGAAGGAAGTAGGAACTGTAAAGAAAAAAATAAATAGATAAAAAAAATATTAGGATTAATCTCCTAAAAATGTGAACCAAAAAGGTACACCTAGCCCTCATTCACTATAAACACTTACCATGACTTTCCTTACAAATATTTCTTTCTTCAGATGGCTTTTTATTTTCTACAGCATTCTTTACATTGCTCCTGAAGGATCTCAGCTTCATTGCTGAAAAAAATATAAAAGACAACCCAAAATAATATCCTAAAACTCAAACATACTCAGTCAACAAAAGTTTGTAAAACATTGCAACACATCTTGAGTACGAGATTTCGATCCCAGATAGGCAAAAATATAAGAAACCTTACGAGAATTACTCTGTTCTTTCGTGATTCCTTCCTTGTCGATGCGAATGAGTTCATCTCCCAGCATGTTTTTCTTCTTGGAATTTGTGTTTCTGTCACTTCTTTCACTATCTTTAAAGGAAATTTGATTTATATAGATTCTATGATATTTTTGTTTGATTGTAATGTTGTCTGTGATTTTGAGTTCAACCTTTTACTATTAGATATCTACTATTATCTGTCTCTTTTATTGTAAGAGAGAGATCCATAAAAAAATCATTTAAATATACAATTATATATAAAATAAGATAAAAATACAATATAAATGTAGCAACTTGTTAAAGAAAGATTAAAGAAATCAATTAATTCAGTTGTTCCTTTGAAACTACTGTATTAATTGACATAACCATAACTATGCTTTACTCTAAACTTAATTCCTTCTAAAAGAGAATGCTTATCAGTCTTCCTTTAAATAAAATCATGAATCAATTTAAAAAGATAGATTTAAAAAAAAGTAGTACACATTAATGAAATAATTTTTCATCCAAAAATATTTCCCCTTATATACTTTTCAGGATTTAAGTTACTTTGCCAAGTAAAACAAGTCTCTAGCCAAAGTAATTATGACTCAATTAACCACATGACTTCATTCTTCCCCTAAAGTAGAAAATATTTCAAGATCCTAGTCAATAGTAAAATCATCAACACAGTAAAAGTCACCTAAACCCTAATTAAACAAAAAACACTGCACAATAACCAATTACATAATAGTGCAAGACATCTTTAAAAATCTTATCTTAGACTCATCCAGCATTACCTTCTTCAGAGTCTCCTGTAGTGATGACGTTTGTCCACGACATCTCCGTTGGTAAGTCACTTAAGATCTTTAACATAGTCTCCTCTGCGGCTCTTAGGGGCTCCGCCTCAGAGGTGATGTTAACTTTTAAAGAAAAGAGAAAATTCTGTTTTATATCTCTTGGTGGCATGATAAATCTCAGAGAATATGAAAGTCTGAAAGATGCACAGGTCTCAAAATGGGAGGAATGGATATTGTATGGACAATCATTTTACAATATACATACATATACATGCTTATTTATTCAGCACAACCATGATTGAGAAAGACAATTTTTTAAGGACAAATAACAAGGCTATAAACAGTGCTACCTGAGCAAGATTTTGTTCTTTATGATTTTAATGTTATTGGTTTTCTTTATCAACATACAATCCTATTGTAAATTATTACCACTTCCTTCTCCAACTGTTTTAGAGTACCAGATTACTTTTCCTTAATATCCAACATCAGATCAAACAAATACTTATTCACATCTCATCTATCATGTCATCCTCTGCACTTCTTTCCCTGACAAAAGTCCTATAAGCATAAAACTTCTTCCTCACTTCCTCCGCCTCCCTGCCAACACTGCTGACATCATTGACAGCCTTTGCCACCCTCTCCCACTCGTCATTCTTGGCTTGAATCGTCCCGAAGTATTTCCCGAGGAGGACGTCCTTCCTCCTCTTCGTCTCCTGCAGGAGGACATGAAGTTCCTCCTTGCTGAAGTTCGCACGGCGTTTCCTCCTCCTCGACATGAGTGAAATTCCATAATTGTGCAGTTTAGCGTTTTGTATTCTTATACGTGCTTTCTACATTGATAAGAGAAAATTATGTTGATAAGGTATGGGTGACTGCAATAAATAAGTTAAAACTCGTAAGATTTCACCATCGACAACAGAGATAAATATATATACATTATAGTTATAGTACTACATTGAACCTTCGGGAAAAAAAATACAACTTCAGTAGTGAGGCGTCCATACTTCAGGAAAGTTGAAAATCCTGTAATGTTGCGACCTAACACTACGATGACCTCGCCCAAGAGATGCTCCAGCTCATAACAATATTAGTTCATTATAAGTTTCTAATGGGTATGATGTAATATATATGGTAGTTATGTACAGGAAGGTGTTGAACTCAAGTTAATTTAGTTAACTGATTAAGAATTGCATATGGAAAAATCCTGTGATAAGTGGAAGAGCAGTGTATGTGAGTGACACACACACACACACACACACACACACACACACACACACACACACACACACACACACACACACACACACACACACACACACACACACACACACACACACACACACACACACACACACACACACACACACACACACACACACACACACACACACACACACACACACACACACACACACACACACACACACACACACACACACACACACACACACACACACTAACTGGCTGATTGATTGATTGATTGACTGACTCAATCTCAATCTCAATCTCTCTCTCTCTCTCTCTCTCTCTCTCTCTCTCTCTCTCTCTCTCTCTCTCTCTCTCTCTCTCTCTCTCTCTCTCTCTCTCTCTCTCTCTCTCTCTCTCTCTCGTGCGCTCGCTGGCTCCTGAGCCTTGGCAAACTGCAACGAAGTGTGCCGTGCTCATATGAATAATGAACCTTATTAGCATGTACAACCAAAGTGTGGATGAAATAGTTCTCAGCACTAGAAAGAACATCAATTAGTTTTACTTCTTACTACCTTACTTTTTAGAAAATGGTCTGAGGTTTATAAGTTCTCGCCGAAGGTCTATGATTTAGATAATCTTTGAAGAGATGCCCTACTTCGTGGTAACAGCAGATGTATTTTGAGGGTACATTCCCCCCCCTCTTGGTTCCATCTTTGTCGTTAACGATAACTCTCCTCTCCCTTACTATCTTTGATCATCTATCCTCTTCAGCTCCTACTGCTGTTTACTCCTGCAGTCATCCCTCTAATAGGCGTTATCTGTCTCTTGGGTAGGAAAGAAGAATCTACCCTCTTTGTCCGAGGTGTCTTTATTTTGGGGGGTGGGCGGCATTAGTCCTCGGCTGCATATTTACTTGTCAATGCTGCAAGCATTGACAAGTAATTAGAG
>NW_028234421.1:21458597-21463597 GCF_977035675.1 Penaeus japonicus | reverse complement strand
GGAAGAGCGAACTTTCCTCTACTTTAACCTCATCCCAGGAAAAGGAGTCATCTTCAGGCTCGGACGATGAGTGGCAGACTTCCGTCTTAATCCCATTCCACGATAATGAGTTGTTGGTATATTCTGCCAAAGGAGAGTCTTGCTCTGTTCTGATTTTATCTACTTGTAAGGACTCATCATCAGGGTCTGAAATATATTAGTGTAATACTTTTTTATATCTCTGAATTATGATGATGATGTTGCAGGAAACAAAGGTGAGGTACAAATTGCAAAACAGATGTATATCCATCTATATATGTTTGAATATGTATATGTACATGTACATGTACATGTACATGTACATGTACATGTATATGCATATGTATATGTATACATATACATATACATGTAGACAGGTACATAGATATAACTTAATACTTACTTTCTGAACTAGACTGGTTGTCTTTCTTAGTTAATTTTGTATTCATGCTGGACTTCATTTCCTTCCTAAAATTCTGCAGCAACGGTGCTGTAAATGTAATTTCTTACAATAGATGTGAGCCAGCATATTTACATCAAGATTATAGCTTGTAACACAAATACAACGCAACACAAGAAAGAAATCTAAATATCGCAGTCCTCACTCTGATCTTTGCTACTCTCTTCCTTGTCCATCCGGAAATTTCTTAGCCCTCCCATAGTGCTTTGGCTGTTAACACAGACACTGCTATCAATCTGATTTGTGTTTGTCTCTTCGTTTTCTATTCTCACTGGGGTCACATCAATGCCACGATCAAAGTCTGAGGGTTAAAATTAGTAGCATTTATTATCTTTGTGTCCTATTCTATAACTTCAATAAAAGATTATCGTAAGAAATACCCTCTTGAAGACAGATCAAAATACTCACTCTGAACACTGACTGCCTCAGTTCTATTCACCCTGAAGTTCTTGAGTTGTCCATACTTCTCAGAATTGTATTTTTTCAATATATCTGCAGCCAAACTCATAACTTGTGCTGCAAATTCATCTTTGAGATGTTGGTGTGTGTCTGGTATCTGGCTTAGCACTGAGCTTACTGTTAATGCAAGCAGATCATTCTTCATTACTGTGTTTTTCCTACTTTCAATTAAGCTATTCACACCATTGACTGCTTCCACTAATTTTTTATGAACCGACTCCCGATTGTTATGATGTTTGCGCTTCTTAGCTGGTGGAGTGCATGGTACTGGTGATCTAGGTGGAAATGTAACAGTGGGTACTGGTGAAGGTGATGAATTAGGGGGTTCTGGAGAACTAGCTGTAAGTGGTGAGGTCTCAGAGGTTTCCAACAACTCTTCCTCAGTTCCGTCAAAGACAAGTTCCTGTGCTCCCTTAGACGTTAACTGGAAGCTTGCTGTGATTTTGTTGCTAGCATATATAGGCATTAAAAAGGAGCATGCTTCAAAATACTCCCATTTGGATTGCACAATCCCACCTGATCCACTGGACTTCTGTATTTTCCTTAGCTGTTTTTGGTAATGGCCTCGCAGGTATGCAAACTTTGCAATGACTTCATCTGAAAGAAAATATTTTGCTATTAATATGTTGTATTTTTTTCTGAAACAAAAAGATAAATATTACTTTATCTTCATCATCATATGCCCAGAACAAATGTAATGTTTTTGAGACATTTTGAAAAAGATTAGAACCATACTGATCACACAAGGTGGTCTGAAAACAAAATAGTTGTCACTTCTGATGTCACATGTAAATTGTGAAATTAATCTCATGAGTTGTTAGCTGATAGTTTTAAAAATTCACATACACATATATCTAATGCATTCCTATAATAGTAGACATGGCTCAGTCATAAATACTTACTCAATATTGAGTCTAATAATTCCATATAAAAGTGTTAGAAACTGAAGGATAATCATAGAATTCAATTAAAAGTAGACATGACCTGACCATAAATATTTACCCAATACTGAGTCTAATAATTCCATGTAAAATATTGCTACAACATAATGTCAAATTAGCTATTTCCTCATCAGTTACATAGAAAATAAGCCTCAGTGTTTCTAAGATTAGACTATTAGCAAGCTCATTTTGCACCAGATTTATTTAGAAAAAATCAAGAGCAGTAAAAATGAGTAATTATGCTAAATGTTTCAGCAAAACTTGATATTCATTCAAAACTCAATTAGATTTAGTTCGTTGCTTTGAAAATTGACCATATCCTTAGTAATATTCACTTTCTAAAACGCCATATATAATACTATTTAGGAAAACGTATTGCTTAAAATTAGACATAAATTATAAAACGTAGGTTGCAATCCTTACCTGTGGTGAGTTTCTGAAGTTCAGGGTTTTCCGACTTCATTTCCCTGCAAACAACATCAAAGTGGCTCCTCCTCAGTGTCTTTTTATGGTAACTTGTCTTCCTTACATCCCAAACAATAGGCCTGCTTTTTATTTTCTCTAGCAAGTCAATAATGAGACAGCTAGTCCACTCCATCGTTCTGAGGATTTATAATCGGCGCGCCTGGTCCATGTAAACAAACCAGCTCTCAGTCAAACGAGTGTTTATATTTATAATTGTGTGTGTTGTTGTTTCGTATGTATTAATTATAACATAAAAGGTAATATTTAAGTAAAAATTACATATATTGCAGCTAATTTAAATGTATTTTATATATAGAAATAATGTTTTCATAATAACACTAATATAGTTAGCCAACAACTCCGATCACCCATGGCTGGGCGGCCGAGGCAAATTGCTAGCGTGCGTTCCATGCCTGGGCAGCCTCGCCCGGGGTAAATAATCCAACCCTGGGCGAGAGCGGGACAAGCTAATTACAAAAAGTGTAAAATGAAAAGGGATCTACATCTGTATTCCATATACCATCCGCTATTACACTAAGAAAACAATGATAGGCAAGATATACTTAATAAGATTAATATTTCATAAATTAATATTTTTTTATCAGCATTTACAGCACTCGGATTACATATCATAAGAACAAACATCAAATAAGATCTAAATTAAAAGAAACAGTTAAACCAAGGAATATACATTGGTACAAGGTGTTAGTGTTGGGATAACATTCTTGTAATAATAATTCTATATACTAAGAATATGGACAAGGAAAGTTTTACCCTTATAAGCTGCTTCCAAATCACCTTTAACGTGTGTACTCAACTAGTATCCTAAACTGGGTGGTTGAGATGTGTAACTGTACGTGCTGGCTATCTTGTTCCCTTATTTCCTCTCCTGATCTGTCAGATTTTCTTTCCTTTGGGTATATTTTATCTTACCCTGTGACCCAGTTTCCCCTAATTCTTGTCCAGGTATACTTTCCCTCCTTTGAGAATGACCTTTCCTCAAATTCCTGTCCAACCAAACCCTCCTTCATTGGGGAATTAATAAGATTATTCTGCGATTCGCTTTCCTCGAATTCCTGTCTAGGTAAATTATCCGGGGGCCGTGCTCCTGGACTCTGCCAAGATTGCCGTATTTTTTATCGGGACCCCCTCTTGATTGCCGTGTTTTCATATGTGAGGCACTTATAGCTGAATTTCCGAATTTCCTTCATTCATAACAATATATACACACGTATATATGTATTAATGTATATATATTATGTGTATATATGTATATATATATATATATATATATATATATATATATATATATATATACGTATATATGTATATATACATACATATATATACATATGAAATGGGTAGTGATAGCAAGCTCCACAAGCTCGCTGTCATTGCTCAAGACAGGAACAGATGGAAGATGTTGACGAAGCAGATCATCGACACCAACGGGATCCCCAAAACCCAAGGAGATTAACACACACACACACACACACGCAAACACACACACACACACACACACACGCAAACACACACACACACACACACGCCCGCAAACACACACACACACACACACATATATATATATATATATATATATATATACATATATATATATATATACATATATATATATACATATATATATATATATATATATATATATATATATATATATAGTGTGGAATTACTTTTCAAACCATCTAATAACCTTCATTTGCAGCATGACCGTGGGTTTATGAATAAATCATTGACTAGACTGTGATACACTGGGGGCTTGATATTACATTTAGAAAAAAAAGAATATTTTTGATAAAACAAAATCAGAAATAATGTATAACATACATCAGGATTTCAGACACTGGAGAAGTGTTGAAGGCAATTCTTGGTCAGGCAAAAATAAAGAAACATTTTTCATTCTAATTCTTATGGCTGCTGTAGTCATGAGCAGAGTATGTAAAAGTCAAAACAATGTCGTAATGGGGGATATGTAACCATCCTAATATTTAAAAAAAAATGTCCCATTTAAACTGCCAGAAAGCCAGATTCCAAATAATCAGATTATGAATTAGACTTATTATAGTGATAGGTTATCTCAGAATAAAACAGCTGATCCATTTAGCAATTGAAAGGATTGCCCATTTATTCTGAGCTTTGTAATAAAATAGTATTGATTATTGCATACCCAGAGAAGAATGTGCAAAATGTTATATTTTCTTATAAATAAGCACGACAATTATGCTTTACCTATTTTCGTTACAGCCAATAGGGACACCATCTTCCTCGCCTCTTGTCTCGGGGCCGGATACTCAAAACAGCTAACGACGTCGTAAGCCCGCGCAGCCAGGCCGCGCATGTCTTAACTCGAACTGCGAGCTCCGAGGGTCATACTCAAAACTTTTAACCGTCCCCGCGTGACGTCACAGCACCTCGTAACTTAAGGGTGGTCCCGAGCACTCGTAACGGTGTGAACCCGGAAATAAGTAGTGCTAGTTCCGACTTGTGCAAACGAGATTTGTATAGATTATGTATTACTGACTGTCCCAGACAAAGTATAAGGCGTCATATCAATTTATATTGTATCTGTGTATCACAAATACCTCCATTCTCCCTAGCCACTTGATGTAAAGAAGATAACGAGCAATTACAGAATGCGC
>NW_028234421.1:21431097-21443597 GCF_977035675.1 Penaeus japonicus | reverse complement strand
ATCCCTGCAATACGCTTTATCGAGACACGCACGTTCTCCCTTATCTTATCAGACACCAGGCCGATCATAACTCGCTCACTTGTCCGAACGTGTTGTCCATTATCGATGCTACAACGAGGAAGAAATACCAGTGGGTGCTGGCATCACTCGGCGCGTGGAAAAGAGCATGGTGCAACTCGGCGTCGCTCGGGGTGCCAGTTATCATAATAGTGGCCAAAGGTGGTGGAGGTGGAGCTCCGCGGCTCACACAAGAAGCAGCGAGTCCTCCAGTCGCCAGCAGCAGCAGCAACAGCAGCGCAACCAGCTCACTCGCACGGTCGCCGCAGGGGAGAGGGAGCAGGTAATAGGAGCTCTGGACGTCGTAACTGTGCGAGGTCCTTTGCATGTCGGGGGCGGTGAGAGAGACAAGAGAGAGGAAAATGAGCAGGAGGATCTGTTGGGGCGAAAGGATTGCCTCGCAGGATATTAAAGTGAGAGGAAAGGAAGGGGACCGAGTTAAAAATGCCTTATCACGGAACAAAAAAGGAAGAAGTAGAAATTGCTGTTTTTCTGCAGCAGTGAGAGTTGCGGAAGGGTCGCCCCGATGCCAAGAGGGCAATGTGCTTGCAAACTCCCGTGCAAGAAGTCGTGAAGGAAACGATATGGTGTGGATTTTTTTATTTGATGCCAGCGATGTCGAGTGCGATTTTTTTTATCACTGTTGATTATCCTGTTATTAAGCGTTATCACCTGACATAATCTCTTGATTTGGGCCAAGATTGATATTAAAATATACGGCATGAATGAAAGAAAAAAAGCATGCTGATAGAATAGCTGTTTTCACTTCCTTGTGAATGATTATAAATACGCCAGGTTTATGTTGTCCTGAATTGATGTTTTGACAAGTCATCTAAGAGAGTGATTGTCCTCCCAGATATTTTATTAATGTCCTTCCATATACGGAGTTAAGCTGGACCATACATAAGATAACTATGATTACTTTGTTTATTGATTTGATGACTAATTTGAGGATGCCATCCATTTTTTTCGTTTTTTTTATTCACTCTTCAACTTTTGCTTACTTCCAGTGTCCCTCCTAAGATACTTCAGGAACGAAGGGAAGAAGAATGCAAAATTGCCTGCAAAAGACAACAAGACTGACACAGAATGTAAGTAATATAATGGAGAGAAACATGAGGAATAAGGAAAAGAAAAGATGGGTAGTAAAGAGAAAGAGAGAGGGAGATGGAGGGAAGGTAGGGTGGGTGGGTGAGGGTGAGGGTGAGGGTGAGGGTGAGGGTGAGGGTGTGGGTGAGGGTGAGGGTGTAGGTGAGGGTGAGGGTGAGGGTGAGGGTGAGGGTGAGTAGAGTGAGGGTGAGTTGAGTGAGGGTGAGGAGGGTGAGAGTGAGGAGGATGAGTAGAGTGAGGGTGAGGAGGGTGGGGAGAGTGAGGGTGGGGAGAGTGAGGGTGAGGAGGGTGGGGAGAGTGAGGGTGAGGAGGGTGAGGGTGAGTAGAGTGAGGGTGAGTAGAGTGAGGGTGAGTAGAGTGAGGGTGAGGAGGGTGAGTAGAGTCAGGGTGAGTAGAGTGAGGGTGAGGAGGGTGGGGAGAGTGAGGGTGAGGAGGGTGAGGGTGAGGAGGGTGAGTAGAGTCAGGGTGAGTAGAGTGAGGGTGAGGAGGGTGGGGAGAGTGAGGGTGAGGAGGGTGAGGGTGAGGAGGGTGGGGAGAGTGAGGGTGAGGAGGGTGGGGAGAGTGAGGGTGAGGAGGGTGAGTAGAGTGAGGGTGAGTAGAGTGAGGGTGAGTAGAGTGAGGGTGAGGAGGGTGGGGAGAGTGAGGGTGAGGAGGGTGAGGGTGAGGAGGGTGAGTAGAGTCAGGGTGAGGAGGGTGGGGAGAGTGAGGGTGAGGAGGGTGAGGGTGAGGAGGGTGGGGAGAGTGAGGGTGAGGAGGGTGGGGAGAGTGAGGGTGAGGAGGGTGAGGGTGAGGAGGGTGGGGAGAGTGAGGGTGGGGAGAGTGAGGGTGAGGAGGGTGGGGAGAGTGAGGGTGAGGAGGGTGAGGAGAGTCAGGGTGAGTAGAGTGAGGGTGAGGAGGGTGGGGAGAGTGAGGGTGAGGAGGGTGAGGGTGAGGAGGGTGGGGAGAGTGAGGGTGAGGAGGGTGGGGGGGGGGGGGGGGAGGAGGGTGAGGGTGAGGAGGGTGGGGAGAGTGAGGGTGGGGAGAGTGAGGGTGAGGAGGGTGGGGAGAGTGAGGGTGAGGGTGAGGATGAGGAGGGTGAGGAGGGTGAGGGTGAGGGTGAGGGTGAGGAGGGTGAGTAGAGTGAGGGTGAGGGTGAGTAGAGTGAGGGTGAGGAGGGTGAGGGTGAGGAGGGTGAGTAGAGTGAGGGTGAGGAGGGTGAGGGTGAGGAGGGTGGGGAGAGTGAGGGTGAGGGTGAGGGTGAGTAGAGTGAGGGTGAGGAGGGTGAGGGTGAGGAGGGTGGGGAGAGTGAGGGTGAGGGTGAGGATGAGGAGGGTGAGTAGAGTGAGGGTGAGGGTGAGGGTGAGGAGGGTGAGTAGAGTGAGGGTGAGGGTGAGTAGAGTGAGGGTGAGGAGGGTGAGGGTGAGGAGGGTGAGTAGAGTGAGGGTGAGGAGGGTGAGGGTGAGGAGGGGGGGGAGAGTGAGGGGGAGGGTGAGGGTGAGGAGAGTGAGGGGGAGGAGGGTGAGGGGGAGGAGGGTGGGGAGGGTGAGGGTGAGGGTGAGGGAGTGAGTAGGGTGAGTGAGGGTGAGGAGGGTGAGGGTGAGGAGGGTGGGGAGAGTGAGGGTGAGGGTGAGGATGAGGAGGGTGAGTAGAGTGAGGGTGAGGAGAGTGAGGGTGAGGGTGAGGGTGAGTAGAGTGAGGGTGAGTAGAGTGAGGGTGAGTAGAGTGAGGGTGAGTAGAGTGAGAGTGAGGAGGGTGAGGGTGAGGAGGGTGAGGGTGAGGAGGGTGGGGAGAGTGAGGGTGAGGAGGGTGAGGGTGAGGAGGGTGAGGAGAGTCAGGGTGAGTAGAGTGAGGGTGAGGAGGGT
This sequence comes from Penaeus japonicus, assembly GCF_977035675.1. Classification (NCBI taxonomy): domain Eukaryota; kingdom Metazoa; phylum Arthropoda; class Malacostraca; order Decapoda; family Penaeidae; genus Penaeus; species Penaeus japonicus. The sequence goes on along the minus strand of NW_028234421.1, from coordinate 21,440,589 downwards.
GGGGAGAGTGAGGGTGAGGAGGGTGAGGGTGAGGAGGGTGGGGAGAGTGAGGGTGAGGAGGGTGGGGAGAGTGAGGGTGAGGAGGGTGAGGGTGAGGAGGGTGGGGAGAGTGAGGGTGAGGAGGGTGAGGGTGAGGAGGGTGGGGAGAGTGAGGGTGAGGAGGGTGGGGAGAGTGAGGGTGAGGAGGGTGAGGGTGAGGAGGGTGGGGAGAGTGAGGGTGGGGAGAGTGAGGGTGAGGAGGGTGGGGAGAGTGAGGGTGAGGGTGAGGATGAGGAGGGTGAGGGTGAGGAGGGTGAGTAGAGTGAGGGTGAGGAGGGTGAGGGTGAGGAGGGTGGGGAGAGTGAGGGTGAGGGTGAGGGTGAGGGTGAGGGTGAGGGTGAGGGTGAGGGTGAGGGTATGGGTGAGGGTGAGGGTATGGGTGAGGAGGATGAGTAGAGTGAGGGTGAGGAGGGTGGGGAGAGTGAGGGTGAGGGTGAGGGTGAGGGTGAGGGTATGGGTGAGGAGGATGAGTAGAGTGAGGGTGAGGAGGGTGGGGAGAGTGAGGGTGAGGGTGAGGGTGAGGGTGAGGGTGAGGGTGAGGGTGAGGGTGAGGGTATGGGTGAGGAGGATGAGTAGAGTGAGGGTGAGGAGGGTGGGGAGAGTGAGGGTGGGGAGAGTGAGGGTGAGGAGGGTGGGGAGAGTGAGGGTGAGGGTGAGGGTGAGGGTGAGGGTGAGGGTGAGGGTGAGGGTGAGGGTATGGGTGAGGAGGGTGAGTAGAGTGAGAGTGAGGAGGGTGAGGGTGAGGAGGGTGAGTAGAGTGAGGGTGAGGGTGAGGGTGAGGGAGAGGAGGGTGAGTAGAGTGAGGGTGAGTAGAGTGAGAGTGAGGAGGGTGAGGGTGAGGAGGGTGAGTAGAGTGAGGGTGAGGGTGAGGGTGAGGGAGAGGAGGGTGAGTAGAGTGAGGGTGAGTAGAGTGAGGGGAAGGGGAAGGGGAAGGGGAAGGGGAAGGGGAAGGAGAAGGAGAAGGAGAAGGAGAAGGAGAGGGAGCGGAGAATAGGAAAGGGAAGCAGTGGGAGGGAAGAAGTAAAGGAGGGAAGGAGCGGGAGGGGAAGGAGAGGGAAGGGAGAAGGGGAAGGAGGGGAGAAGGAGAAGGGGAAGGGGAAGGAGAGGTAAGGGAAGGAGGGGAAAGGAGAAGGAAGGGGAAAGAGGGGAAAGGAGAAGGAAGGGGAAGGGAGAGGAGGGGGGAAAGGAAGGGGAAGAGGGAAGGGAAAGGGGAGGAAGGGAAAGGAGGAGGAAGGGGAAGGAGGGGAAAGGAGAAGGAAGGGGAAGGAGGGGAAAGGAGAAGGAAGGGGAAGGAGAAGGAAGGAGGAAAGGAGAGAAGGAAGAGGGGAAAGGGAAGGAGGGGGAGGAGGGAAAGGAAAGGAAGGAGAAGGAGGGGAAGAGAGGGGAAAGGGAAGGAGGGAAGGAGAGGAAGAAAGGGGAAGGAAGGGGAAGGAGGGAAAGGAGAAGGATGGGTTTGTGGGGTTAGGATGTCGGTTGACAGTTGAGGTGACGATTACAATATTAAGGTCGGAACAACCAAAGTATTCACAAGACCTGCACCTAGACACACCCAGATATCTTTATTCGCATTGTATCCTCTTTGTATTGCTTATTCAATACGATACTAAATTCCGCCGGAAAACTGCGTAAATTAGGTGGCGAGGTGTTCTGCCACCTTCGCTATGTTAAGAGTTATCTTCTCGACGAGCCATCCCCACCAAATCTAAGTTTCTACGCAGCAGGAACACGGTATCTAACATTCCTGATAACATCGAGAATTATTACCTATATAGGAAAGCCAAGTCCCGGTCCATTGGAGGGGAAGGAGGGGAAAGGAGAAGGAAGGGGAAGGAGGGGAAAGGAGAAGGAAGGGGAAGGAGGGGAAAGGAGAAGGAAGGGGAAGGAGGGGAAAGGAGAAGGAAGGGGAAGGAGGGGAAAGGAGAAGGAAGGGGAAGGAGGGGAAAGGAGCAGCCCGGGCCCGCGACTGACGGGGCCGGAGGGAAAGGAGCCGGCCCGGCCCCGGCACGAAGGACGGGGACGGGAGGAGGGCCCTGCGAATGGCAGGGGCAGGCGGTGCCCGGCTGCCGGCAGGGAAGAGGACGGCCTGGGACCGGCGGGGCCCGTAGCCGTCCGGGGCCGGCGGGCACGGCGCCGGCTGTGCCTGACGCCGCCGGGGACGGCGAGGCCCGGCGCCGGCCGCGGCCGCGGGGCCCGGATCCGGCAGGGCAGGTCGGGCCCGTCGTCCGGCCTGGCCCGGCCCGGAGCCGTGGCCGTCTGCCTTCCCGGGCCGTCGGTGTCCCGGCTGGGCCCGGCGCCGGCAGGGTCCTGCTGTTTCCCTTTCCCGTTCCTGTTCCGGCTTTCCGGCGCCGTGCCGGTGCCGCCGGGGTACCGGCGCCGCCGTTCCGTCGGGCCCGGCGGCCGCCTTTTCCCGGCGCCGGCCGGGGCCGGCTTGGCCCGGCCTCGGCCGGGGCCTTCGCCGGCGCCGGCGCGGCGCTGCGAGGAGCATTGCGTCGCCGGTGTCCTTCGCTTCTTGTGTCTCCGGTTCCGGCGCGGGTCGGGGCGCCTTTTCCAGCTCGGGCGGGGCGCCCGTTGGCCTTCTCTTGCGGGGCGCCCGTAGGCCTGCGCGGACTTGCTCGCTTTTCCTTCTCTTTCGTGTGGCGCCTTCGGCCTTCGCTGGCTTGCCGCCCTCCTGCTCTGGCTTGGCTCCTTCTCCTTCTGACCTTTCGTGTTCTCCTTCGCCTTCTCCGCTCCGGCCCGGGCCCGGGGCGTTCCGCCGACGCCGGCTCCGGCCCCGTTTCCTGCCTCCGCCGTGGCCGGCGCGGGCGGCCGCCGCCCGGTTCCGTGCGAGGGCGGGCCTCCGCCGGGGCCGGCGCTGGCGTCCGCCTCCGTGGGCCGTGAGCGGATGGCCGCCCGCCGTTGCCGGCGCTGGCCGTCCTCCTCCGGTGTCCGCCGCCGTTGCCGGCTCCGCGCTTGGAGGTACGCCTTCCGGCCTGCGCGTGTGTTGCCTCCTCCCTTTTCCGTCTCTGCGGCCGCCTCAGTGTCAGGCGCTGGCCGTCCGCCGCCGGGGCTGTCTCCGTCTCTTTCTCCTCCTCCTTTTCCTTCTCTTTCTTCCTCCGCCTGTCCGTCGCGGGCGGGCCGGCCTCCGGGTCCGGCTCCGGCTGCCCCCTCCTGGTCCGGCGCCTTCTTGTCCTCCGCCTGCCTTCTCTGTCGGGCCTGCCGCCGGTTGCCGTGCGCGTGCGGGCCTCCGCCTGTCCGCGCGGGCGGACCGCCGCCGGGTCCGCTCTGTGCTGTCCGCCCTCCTTTGCCTTCTCTTGCTGCCTGCCTCTTTTTCCGTCTTCTAGTCTTTCATCCGCCGTGGCCTGTCGCTTGCCGTCCGCCTGCAGTGGCCGGCGCCGCGCGGCTCCATCCGCTTTTCAGTCTCTGGTTCTGGCCTCCTCCGTTGCCTGCGCCTTCTGTGTCCTCCCTCCGTGGCCGTCTCGTGCGGGCCGCCTCCTGTTCCGTCCTTTCTTGCCTCCCCCCTTTTCCGTCTCTTTCTTTCCGCCGCCTGTGCCTGTCCTGTCTCCGCCTGCCCGTTCCGTCTCTGTCTTTCCTGCCTCCTTGAGCCGGCGCGTTCGGGCCGGCCCGGTGCCGCGCTGGGCGGGTCCTCCGCCTTGGTCCGTCTCGGTGCGGGCCGCCTCCTGGGCCGTGCTCCGGCTGGCCCCGCGGCCTCTCGTGGCTTGGCCGCCTCCTGGCCGGCGCTGGCGTGCCGCCGCCTGTGGCCGGCGCTGTCGGTCCTGCCGCCTTGTCCGGCGCTGGCGTGCCTCCGCCGGGGCCGGCGCTGGCGGGCCCTCCTTCCGTTTCCTTCTCGGGCTTTCCTCCTCCTTGGCCTGCGCCCTTCCCTGGGCCGGCGCCCGTGCCGGCCGGCGCCCTGGCCGGGGCCGGCGCCCGGCCTTGGCGGCTCCCCTCTGCGGCCGTGTCCCGGCTCCCGCGCCCGTGCCGGCGCCGGCGCACTGTCCCGCGCCGTCGCTGGGCGGGTTTGGGAGCGGTCCGGCCGTGCCGTGCCTGTCCGTTGGCGGTCCGTGGGCCTGGGCTGTTGCGGGCGTGTGCTGTTCGTTACTTTTGCTTTTCGTGGCGGGTGTCGGTTCCGGGGCGTGGCGTTGTCGGGCGGGGGCTGTTCTGTGTCGTTCGGCCCAGCGGGCGTGCGCCGGACGGCGGGGCGGACGCGCAGCGGGCCGGCGTCCACGCGTGCTGGTCAGCGGCCAGTCTGGCCGTCTGACCACGACCGCGCCCGCACGGGCCTCCCGTCACCTGGCTCGGCCGCCCTCACTTCCCTCCCTCCCCCACTTGCCTCCGCCGACCCACCTACCCACCGCCTGCCGGCCTGGCCTCCTGTCCTGCCTGCCTGTCCTTGCCGTCCTTCCTTCCGGCCTTCCTTCCGGCCTGCCGTCAGCCTGCTTGCTCCTGACGGCTGTCGTCCGTGCCGGCCGTCCTTCCTTCTTCCCTCTCTTCGCTTGTGGCGCTCTCGCCTAACCTAGCACCCCACCCCCCACCAAACCCGCTAGCCCCCCTAACCCCAACGTAAACCTTAATCCCAACAACTCACCCCTAGCCCCAACACTCTCCTCTGCCCCCCCCGCCCTATCCCCCCACACACCCACCCCCAGCACCAGTCAATCCAAATGCCACCTCGCCACCTCCCTCCCACATAGCTCCATCTTCAGAACCCTTGCTCCGCTACCAGACCACCCACCACCAGATCCAGCCCATGCTAAATGAATCACCCCCATCAGTCCGTTATGCCATAATGCATATGTCCCACCCCTAGTTACATCCCTAGCCCCATAGTCAGAACAAATTCCCTAGCCCATAGATTGCAAAACTGGTAAAAAAACTAGACGTAATGTCATATATTCACAGATTTTGAGGCTTGGAGTGAGTAGGCGCGCCTTCGTGAGTATTTGCACGTAAAACTGCTATGACACGACTACGAGACACATTGAGTGCAGAGGTGAGTTCGTATGCAGTGTGTGAGTAAGACATGAGGATGTGCGAGCGTCTGACGGAGAGGCGCAGCGTTAGATCGTGAGCGCCAGCCGAGTGCGAACTCTTGCGAGGGAGTGCGAAAAGTGTGAGTGATGTGAGTGAGTGAGTGAGTGAGTGTGTTAGTGTGTGTGTTGAGATTGACGTGAGTGAGGTGATGTGTAGTGTTTGAGTTGTGTGTGTGTTGTGAGTGAGTGAGTGTGGTGTGTTTGGGTGTGTGTGTGTGTGCTGTGTGTCGTGTGTAGGTGTGGTGTAATTGAGTCTGCCTGATGTATGTGAGATGTTGTTGTGTGAGTGTGTGTAGTGTGTGTGACTGAGTGAGTGAGTGGAGTGGGTGTGTGTGAGTGAGTGTGTTCGTGAGCGTCGCTGTGTGGTTAGTAAACGTGAGCGTTTGAGTGAGTGAGAGTGTTGTGAGTGAGTCGTATGTGTGTGTGATCGTGTGAGTTGTGGATGCTGTGTGTGTGTGTGTGAGTTGTGTGGTGTGTGTGGTGGTGTGTATGTGTGTGTGTGTGGTGTCGTGTGTGTGTTTTGTGTGTGTGTGTGCATGTGTGAGTGGAGTGAGGTGTGTTAGCTGACCTGTGAGTGAGTGAGTATGTTAAGTGAGTGAGCTGTGTTAAGTGAGGTGAGGTGTGTGTGAGAGTGATTGACATGTGTGTGACTAGTTAAGTGTGGTGCGTGATTGTGAGGTGACGTGTGTGTGTATGTGTGTGTTGTTGTGTGTGCTGTGTGTGTGTGTGTGTGTGTGTGTTGTGTGTTGTGCTGTGTGTGTAGTGTTGTGTGTGTGTGTGAGCAGGTGTTGTTAGCTGAAGTGTGTTGTAAGTGAGAAGTGACGTTGAGGTGTTTTAGTTGTTGTAGATGTGAGTGATGTGTGTGTCTGTGTGTGTGTAATGTGTGTTTGTGTGACTTGTGTGTGTGGAGTATGTGAGGAGTGAGTGAGTTTGAAAGTGAGTTGAGTGAGTGTGTGACCGGTTGAGTGTGTAAGGTTAAAGTGAGTGAGTGAAGTGTTGTGTGATGTGAGTGTGTGATGTGAGTGTAGTGTGTGTGTGTGTGTGTGTAATGATGTGGTGTGTGTGTGTGTTTGTATGATGTGTGTTAAGTGTTGTGTGTGTGAGTGTGTGTGTGTGTGCGTGTACGTGTGAGTGTGTTATTGTGTTAGTGTGTGAGTGAGTGATGTGAGTGTGAGTGTGTGAAGTGAGCTGAGTGGTTGTAATGTAAGTGAGTGTGTGAGTGTAGTGAGTGATTTGCAGTGTGTGAGTGAGTGAGTTGTCGGGTGTGTGTGTGTGTGTGAGTGTAGTGTGTGATCAATCCTGTGTTAGCTGTGTGTGTGTGTGTGTATGTTTGTGTGTGTGTTGTGTGAGAGTGTCAGTGTGTGTGTGTGTAGTAGAGTGTTGTGAGTTGAGTGACAGTGAGTAAGTGTGTTAGGGTGTGATTGGAGTGACGTGAGTTGAGTGATGTGGTGTGATGTGTGTGTGAGGTGTTGTGTGTGTGTGTAGTGTGTGTGTTGGTAGTTGTGATGTGTGTGGTGTGTAGAGTGTAGTGTGTGTGTGTGATTGATGATAGTAGTTAAGTGTGTGTGTGAGTGAAATGACCGGTGTGAGGTGACAGTGAACGTGTGGAACGTTGAGTCGGAGTGTGTTGTGTTTGGTTGTGGGAGTCCGCTGTGTGTGTGTTGTGGTGTGTGTGTGTGTTGTGTGATGTGTGTGTGTGGTGTGTGTTGTGTGTGTGTGTTTGAGTGAATGAGTGAGGTTGAGTGAGTGGTGAGAGTGGAGAAGTAGTGAGTAGAGTGGTGTGTGTGTGGGGGGTGAGTGTTGTGTGTGTGTGTGTGGGTGTGAGTGTAGTGTGTGTGTGAAGTGAGTGAGATGTGAGTGAGTGAGTGAGTGAGAGTGAGAGTGAGTGAGTGTGAGTGTGAGAGTGGTGTGTAGAGTGAGAGTGAGAGTGAGAGTCGAGAGTGAGACGGTGAGTGAGGTGAGTGGTGAGAGTGAGAGTGAGTGAGTGAGTGAGTGAGTGAGTGAGTGAGTGAGTGAGTGAGTGTGTGTGTGTGTGTGTGTGTGTGTGTGTGTGTGTGTGTGTGTGTGTGTGTGAGTGAGTGAGTGAGTGAGTGAATGTGTGTATATGTGAGTGAGTGAGTGAATGTGTTTGTGTGTGAGTGAGTGAGTGAGTGTGAGTGTGTGAGTGAGTGAGTGAGTGAGTGAGTGAGTGAGGAGAAAGGGAAAGAGAGAGAAAGAGAAAGAGAAAGAGAGAGAGAGAGAGAGAAAGTGAGTGATAGAGAGTGATTGAGATAGATCTTTTCACATGGATTAATTAAGAAAGGAAAAATCAACATTAATAAAGGAGAGTTCATTATTGTTACTTATGTATGTACTACCAGGAACCTGTTTGCTTGTTAATGCCATACCAAGGCAAGCAAAAGTCTCTATATGTCCTTACAAGAGCAACTCGTCTCTTCCCCCTAGCTCCAAAGTCGACGAGCCCAGTATTAAAGTCTCGCCTGGTCCACAACAAGAGCCTCGACAGCCCAGCAGCAGGGGATGCAGGGCCCCAGATCATTAAGACGAAGACTCTGGTGAAGAAGCCTTCGACCACCATCTCTGTCCACACAACTACCTCATTATCCAATCCGGACGCCAAATATTCGTCAAAAACCGTTATCAGGGACAGTGATGACGAGTTAGATAACAGTTGCGAAAGAGGTAATTGCCGGAGAGCGTCTCCTCTTTTTGGGATGTTGTATTGGCTTTGTCTTTTGTTTGCCTTTAATTTTCAATGTAATTATTTTTTTTTAATTATTATTTTGATTATTGTGTGTTATTGTTGTATCACTATAATCTATGTTATTCTTATTCTTATTATCACTATCATTGTCATTATCATTATTATTATTATTATTATTATTGTTATTATTATTGTTATTATTATTATTATTATTATATCATTATTATTATTATTATTATTATTATTATTATTATTATTATTATTATATCATTATTATTATTACTATTATTATTATTATTATTATTATTATTATTATTATTATTATTATTATTATTATTATTATTATTACTTTTGTATTTGTTATTGTTATCAATTATTATTAAGATGAATATGATGATTGTTATTATTATTATGACTATTATTATTATCATCATCAACATAGTTATTATTATTATTATTGTAGTAGTAGTAGTAGTAGTAGTAGTAGTAGTAGTAATAGTAGTAGTAGTAGTAGTAATAATATTCATGCTATCAGTGTGGTCTTTGTTTTTGTTTTAGTATTTAGATAGCACTCTTCAACACCATGATATCAATAGGTTGATGTATAAATTTGTTCTATTTCCTCCCAGATACCTCAGAACAAACCAGTCCGGTGCTTCAGCGGAAGACAGTCAAAGGCATGGAAGTGTCGAATGGTACCTCCTCCTCCCCTCCTTCCTCTTCATCTACCTCGACCGCCTGCAGACTAGTGGAGGAGAAGAAGGCGCCGATTCGTCTCTCAAAGCCGCTGTTTGTCCAGCCTCCAAGCCCAGATCAGAAGGACTATGAGGCGGAAACGGACGATGAGGATGGACCCCCTACCTCCTCCGACAACCCCCTGGGAGGAGTGCCCATGAAAGTACTTATCAACAGCCTCTCGCCTAGCAAGTCTGCCTCTAGCGTGTCGCAGGATCAGGACCAAGACAGTCAGGATGGCATGGTTATCCGTGTCAAGGTGAGGGTGTGTTGATATTTTCTGTGTGTTTTAGAAGGACCTCCATGAGAAGCCAGCTAGTTGGGTGTGTCCTGAGAGTGCTCAGCCTTGCCTAAACTAGCCTAGTGTATCCTAGTATGGCTGGAGAAGGATCGATTGGGGGGCAGGAGAGGGTGCAAGAACAAGTGTGAGGATTAAGGAGTGACTAGAGATAAGACCTGATCTGATATGATTTGACCTAACATAAGCAGACCAACCCCTATCCTAATAAACCTCTTATTGTTAAGGTGATGAAGGAGTGACTAGAGGATTAAGGAGTGACTAAAGATAAGACCAGATCTGATATGATTTGACCTAACATAAGCAGACCAACCCCTATCCTAATAAACCTCTTGAAATAGGTACAACCAGTAGGCTCCACCTTGTCTTCTTGTTAGTCTCATTGATTATTTTTCTTCTCTCAATCCCACAGCCTGTCAAGAGAGCGCGGCTTGTGGTTTCAGATGATGATGACGAGGATGCCATCAAGCCTCCGACGAAAAAGATGCAGCTCAACGGCCATTCTGACTCAGATAGGATAACCGGTGAAGACGATGAGAAGATTGACCAGTATATCGAGACGTTCGAGAGCCTTTACCCCAAAATTGAAAAGATGGTATGGTGTAGTCATTTCTTAGGAGAGGTTTTTAGGAGTGTTAATATTGTTGACATGACAGATTAGGGTAATGATGATCTTCAAACAGCAAGAGGAATAGTAAAGTAAATTTTAA
>NW_028234421.1:21418597-21423597 GCF_977035675.1 Penaeus japonicus | reverse complement strand
AGTGCATAGTATTACGGATACATTGATTTCAATAATGTTGATACAAACTATGATTATTGTGGACTAATATAAGGTTCATTTTTATTATTGGCCTATTTATTGATTCATTTTTGTTTTGTTTAGAGTGAAGTTCCTTGTGACCTGAAACCACTGACCTGAAACAACCTGCAATATTCTAATTTTTCCCCACAGGATCCCGAGTATTGATCTTTTCCCAGTTTGTGATGATGTTGGACATCATTGAAAAATATGTGAAGCTCCGAGGACACAAGTACAGAAGATTTGATGGAACTACCCAGGTGTCTGAAAGGTAAAATGTGAGAGTGAGTGTGCATCTGTGTGAATGTATGTGCATGTGTATGTGGGTGAGTGGGTGGTGTCTCTGTATATCTGTTTGTCTGTGTGTCTGTCTCTCTTTCTTGATGTATACTGTCTCTTTCTTTCTGTGTGTGTGTGTTAGACTTTCTATGTGTGTATCTGTCTCTTTTTCTGTTTACCTGTCTCTTTTTTTGTCTTTCTGTGTGTCTATCTCTGTTTTTCTGGCTGTTCTGGCTGAGTCTGTCTTTTTTTTTCTTTGCCTGTTTCTTTGTCTCTTTCTATTTGATCAAGTATTATGTTCATAATCTTCCAATACCGCTCATTGGCCCTATCCCCCATCTCTCTCTTTGTCTGTCTCTCTGCGTGTCAGGTTTAATTATTGTTGAATAGAGATAGAATCCAGATACAGAAATATTGGTATACAAGAATAAACAAAGGGGAGGTTTTTCTTCACTCCCGTCAACCCTTTTACGAAGCAGATTCAGAAGAATAACAATGATCTTTTAACACACCCTTCTTTCACAGACAAGAATTGATCGACGAGTTCACAGAGAATGAAGACATCTTCATGTTCCTGCTCTCAACGCGCGCTGGGGGCCTTGGCATCAACCTCACCGCAGCCAATACTGTGATTCTCCATGATATAGACTTCAACCCGTACAATGACAAGCAGGCTGAGGACCGCTGTCACAGGGTTGGTCAGACTAAGTAAGTGTCATTTGTCGTATGAGGATGTGTACTCGATGTGTTAAGATGTCACTGATTTAACTCTAATAGGATGTGTATACTTAATGTAGTTATTTTCAGGTAAAGACAAGGGCAGACTGTACCAATATTTCACAGGAAAGCATAACAGTATTGTAATATTTTTAAATCTCATAATGTAAATTTTGACTTGTAGATTAAAAAAAATATAATTTTTTTGTGTGTGAGTGTGTGGATAGAGTTAGAGTAGGTAGAAGTGAATGTTTTGTGAATTTTTGCATCAAGACAGTGTATCCTTTAGCTATATTCATCTAATTCTATTGGGTTGGAAATATTGTCTTCTCTTTCTCCCATGACCTTTTCCCTGCTGCTCCTGAAAGTGCCACTAGAAATGAAAAAGACTTTACTAACAGCTTTTACTTAACCCGTTAATGACGCAGGACCTCTTGCCTGACAATGGGCGTCATGGCGTTCGGAGATTTTGGATCATTATGTTATTTTATTGTACTATAAGTAATGAGTGAGTGAAGTTGACAATTGCAGTCATAATTAATATAACTGCCCTAATACTAAGCAAAATGGTTTTCAACTCACTTACAAAACCTAGATGGCACCACTTTCTCCTAGCACCAGCAGGAGAGAGAGCCGTGAATGGCACCCATCTACGGTCTCTAGCAAGCACTATCTCTATAGAGCGATGGCACAAAGCAAGTTCCCGACCTCTTGCTCTAAAGTACCGCAGATGAAAGATGTGCAGGCAGAACGAGAGGAGGAAGGTGACTCACATCATGCCCAATGCCTACAATGTGCCACTGTGCCAGTGGGGATGCCTTTTATTGTGGCACTCATTGTCAAAAGCACAAGTTTCCTTCTTCTTCCCTACCTCTTCATTTTGGATGGTTATAAGTTTCATGTTCGTTCGTGACAGCACACAAATACGAAAAAATAAAGTTGCTTTTTGTTCCCCTCTAAAACAGTAATACTAATATCACATTGAGTATAAAGAAAAAAAATGAGTTGATATGGACCCTGAACTACAATTTTAGTCAACTGCAGAATTGATGGAACCTGTGATATGACAGATATAAATTTCTAAAATCAGTAAAACACACAAAAAAACAAAACACAAAGATGGATCTAGCTCTACAATGAGTGACTAAAAGGGAGTGGGAAAAATCAAATTATGTTGCAGAAGCTGCCTCGATCAGAAATAAAACTCATCCTGGAGCCTGTGTAAGCAAATCTATCCCCCGTCTGCAACGGGTTAAAAAGAGAGCAAAATAAAAATGCCCATAACTTATTTCAAAGATATTCTCATGCAAACAAGTTTTGTAGTGTGAATATTTTGGTCTGTTTGTGGGTGGCCTGTTTGTGGGGAAACAAAGCAAGCAGTTCCTCATTTTCCCCACCGGTACTAGTAAACGCATGTGAATTTCAGTTAGGAGTCCAAAATTGTCGCAAAAAAAAATTGGCAAATACATTCTTTACTCTGATGAAGATAAAAATGTAACAAATGTTATGGGGATATTTTGCCTTTGTAACAAAGTTAGAAAAAAGTTGAAAAGGCAATGTTCTCATTTGTCTGTCCTCTTGTTCCAGGCCTGTACAGATCATCCGCTTGCTCAGCAAGGGCTCCATCGAAGAGGGCATGTTGCAGATTGCACAAGCTAAACTCCAGCTGGAACGAGATGTCACTGGCATTGGAGGTTCGTGTGTTGAGCTTTTGGCTTCTCTGTTTTATTGCCACATTTGTCTCTTTATTTGTAATTTCTTGTCTGTCTAAATTTGTAGTATCATTCCCCCCCCCCCCCTCTTCCTCCCATCTCCCATGTTACATATGTGTCTCTGTACTTTCTCTCTCTCTCTCTCTCTCTCTCTCTCTCTCTCTCTCTCTCTCTCTCTCTCTCTCTCTCTCTCTCTCTCTCTCTCTCCCCTTCCTTCCTTCTCTCTCTCTCTCTCTCTCTCTCTCCTCCTCTCCCTCTCCCCCCCCCTCCTCCTCTCTCCTTCTCTTCCTCTCTCTCCTCTCTCCCTCTCCCTCTCCCTCTCCTTCTCCCTCTCCCTCCCTCTTTCTCTCCCTCCCTCTCCTCTCCCTCCCCCTCTCCCCCTCTCCCCTCCCCTCCTCCCTCTCCCTCTCCCTCCCCCTCCCCCTCCCCCTCCCCCTCTCCCTCCCATTCCCTCCCTCATCCTGTTCCTTTCCCTCTCCCTTACATTCTCACATTCTTCTTCAGAAGTTAGAATTGCAATTATACTACATCCCTTTCCTTTTCCAGATGAGCAACACAAGAAGGGAGATGTGGTGGCATTGCTGAAAGCTGCCTTAGGCCTGGCCAAAGCTGAGGCACAAAGCTCCTCATCATCGAGCGGCTCATAGGTCGAAGAAAACACGTCGTTGGGACCAGGTGTTCTCAGGTCTCGCTTGATGGCCACATCATGTTTGTAAAGTCTGTCTGGAAGGACTGAGAAACGCTTGCTTGCTTGCTTGCGTATCTTCTCCTGGTTCGTCTGTCTGTTTTGGGGATGGATGCTTTGTTTTGTCCCCCTCCCACCACCCATTTTTTTTTTTTCCTTGTCTATTTATTTATACATGATATTTTTCTTTCTTTCTTTGGAAGAAGAAAATTCCTTTTATATTCAGAGAAATGCATAATCAAGTCCTGTGCATTCCAGAGAATGATGTAAGGTAATGACTGTAGGAAAGGTTATATATGGTCTTCCTAGCTATTCAGAGTTGGCTTGTGTGTCTCTTTTTCGGTTTCGTTTTGTGTCTTCTCGTACCCACCTTTTCACTCCTGTCACCTCTTCTTCTAGAACCCTGTTCAAGTCGTCTTTCTCTCCTCCTCTTCCTCTTGGGTCAAATTCTGTTTGACCTTTCATCCGACTTATCCAGTCCAGAATTTCTTGATTACTCTTGACAAAATATTTAGCCCTGACGTCCGTTTTTTTTTTTCCTCATTTCTTCTTGGGGGATCATGTGAAAAGCAGCTCTGCTCAGGTGAACTCTTTGCGTGGGACTTTTTTTATATAAGGGTCCTACTATTTTGAACCTACATGTAAATCAGATTTGAATGCTTTTTTCCCCCATCTTTTTATATTTGTACTTGTATCATCTCTATTTTGTAAGGACTATAAGATTTCAACTTTATTTTTATACATAATAGACATGACAAAGATCAGATCAAACTGCTTCGTTATTTTGCAAATGGCCTAGGTGAGTGCTATGCATATTTTACTTAAGGTTCCCTTTTTATTTTCTTTGTTGATGATTATTGCATATGTTCCTTCCTGTGTTTCCTGTTTTAAGATTGTATTATAAAAACTGGACATTTAGATGACTGTTTTGATCTCAACATTTATGATCGAGTGTTGGGTTGTGGCTTTGTTACTCATGAATATTGTAATGATAAGTAAGCAGGAAAGGTTAGGTTTGCATCAGTTTTGCTGTTATTATGATCATTATTTTTCCTTGAATTCTATCTTTTTATGCTTCTGAAATCTCTCTTTGCCTCTACCTCTATCTCTCTTTTTCTCTCTCATTCCTTCTCTCTCAACAATAATAAATTTATTGAAAGTTTAATAACAGGAATATATATTTGTTTTTGTTCTTGCTTAAATTCACTTGGTTTGATGAAACAATTGTTATGGGGCACACACTACATCATTCAATTTTTTTTCTTTTATATCACCCTCTAAGGCTGATGAAGTCTTTACTCTGTCAGAACTGTAAAGATGAACCACTTTGCACCAACATTGAAGCTATTTTTTAGGCCAGGTACTTTGGAGGAAATCAGGTGAATTTGTGCTCCAAAAAGAACGGTCTAAAAGTAAGTAGGTGTTAGGGCATAGCCTTGATTAGATGGTGTAAGGAAGTCCAGTCTCCCTCTTCTTAAAATTGCAAGCATGATTATAATTGTACAGAAGCACCCCTACTTCTGTGTGTGCACCTATACAGGATTCAGGTGGATATGTTGTGTATGGAC
>NW_028234421.1:21349250-21360997 GCF_977035675.1 Penaeus japonicus | reverse complement strand
AAAATAAAAAGAAAAAACGAAAAAAAAAACAATACAAAAACACGAAAGAATTCATTTAATCAAGCTCCTCTTCATATGACATAACTCATGTTTTGCATATAACACTGCAACACTCAAGAGTAGAGTGCATTTCGTTGCTCAGTAATTTAGACCCTTCGTCCAATTAAGTCCTTCGTCGTGGGTGACTCAACAACAAGGATAACGAGCATATTGCAAAGAGGGGTGGGGAAATTAGCGGAGGGGAGGGGGGGGAAGAAAAAGGGGAGAGGGAGGAAGGAAGACGCGGAAGGAAGGTGTAGGGAGGTAGGAGGGAGAGGGGAGGGAGAAAAGGTAGGGGATGACAAGGGGTGGCAAGAGAAAAGGGTAGGGAAGCAAGGAAGGGAGAGGGAGGGTAAGGGAAGGAGGCGTAGAGGATAATAGTGGGAAGGGAGAATGAGGTGGGGAGGGGGAAAGGGTGGATAGTGGGAAGGAGAAAGGGCGGGAGGCGGAAGGCCGGGAGGGAGGTGGGAGGAGGTGAGAGGGTGAAAAGACACGTCATCATAATGCGTTTTTATAACATACGAGTGCTGCCCAGACCGATTACATTACCTCCTTACTGGTATTTGCCTATATATGTTCATGAAGATACTGATAATAGTTTATATATATGTTTTATGAAAAGACGATTACAACATATGAATGTATAACGATTGAACTTGCCCAGACCTTGATGCTGAGTCGTTCCTAGAGGGAAATGAGTCAACTCCGCTCGGAACTCCTCTCATTTTCTCACTTTCTTTCTTTCTCTCTCTCTCTCTCCCCCCTCTCTCTCTCTCCTCCTCTTCTTCTCTCTTCCTTCTTTTCTTTTTTCCCCTCTCTCCGCTTTCACTCTTCCTGTCTATATTCCTCTCTCTCTCTCTCTCTCTCTTACCTCTCTCTCTCTCCTCTCCTCTCTCTCTCGTCCCTCTCTCTCTCTCTCTCTTCTCTTCTCTCTCCTTTCGCTTTCTCTCCGTCCGTCTGTATCCTCTCTCTCTCTCACTCTTCTCTCCTCTCTCTCATCTCTCTCTCCCTCTCTCCTCTCTATCTCATTCCCTCTTCCTCTATCTCTTTCTCTCCCCCCTCTCTCGTCATCACTCTCTCTCTCTTCTCACTTTCGTGAAAGAATGCATGTCTTGAAAGCATTCATTCATCCCATTCATTTCATGGTTTACAATTTTTGATGTACATGTGTTGTAAATATATGTTGCGAATGAGTTAAGATCGGTATAATTATATAATGTATAATTATTTGATCCTTGCTGATGTACAATTGCAGTTATATAATCTGTGTATATAGGGGATATTAGTATTTCCTCACAAATTTAATAATCATTCTGGTGATATTGACATGTATACATGGATACTAATTTATATGTTGGGTATCTATGAATGAAGTATTAAATTGCAACAGTCAATGATAAGTTCTTTTCATTCGTTTTTATAGAATGATTTCGTATATGAAAAAAATACGGAAATATATGTACATTTTTTTTTCTCTTATCAAGCATTTTCTCAGGGACTGATGCATCTTAACACTTGTTTATGAAAGACTTCCATGCCAAGTGGAACCCACGTGTAGTCGCGTGATGTAGTGTTACGAATAAAGGAAGTAAGATGTGTTTTTTCTGGTTGAAACACTCACATCACAAGTGTGGTGGAGTTTATATATTTATTTATATATATATATATATATTATATATATAACTATATTTAATTAGATTTATATATATATATATGTAAGGAATCATGTCGGTTTGTGTGTGTATATATGTACAATGTATAGCTTAGATATTGCTGAAATTAAAAGAGATTCCATTTCATGGCCTCGAGTTAGTTAATTTTGAATGAGCGCACACCAGCACGGCCATTTCACAACCATACAATCAATGGCCATGATGAAGGTTGCAATTCCCCCCCCCTCCCCTCCCATCCCTCACCCCCCCACCTCCCCTCCTATAAACACCTACCCAGTCCCCCCCCCCTCTCCTCCCTCCCCGGCCGGACTTCCTCTGACCGCCACAACAACAGTTCCAGGAAATTCCTTTACTGTACCGTGGAATGTGTCTGGCAGGTGGGGGGGGGGGGGCGTACCCCTTTCCCTTACCCCCTTCTCCTCTCTACCCCCCCTCCCTGCCCCCCTTCCCCCGGGGTCATGTTTGCTCGTTCGATGGTGCGCCCTGACCTTGATGCTGAGTCGTTCCTAGAAGGGGATGAGTCACTCGCTCGGACTCTCCCTCACTTTCTTTCTTTCTCTCTCTCTCTCTTTCTTTCTTTCAGTATCTCTCTCTCTCTTTCTTTCTTTCTCTCTCTCTCTTTCTTTCTCTCTCTCTTTCTCTCTCTCTCTCTCTCTCTCTCTTTCTCTCTCTCACTCTCGCTCTCTCTCTGTCTTTCTCTCTCTCTCTCCTCTCCTCTCTCTCTCGTGTTCCTTTTTCTTTCTTTCCTTTTCTTTCTATCTCTCGCTCTCTCTCTATCTCCTCTCTCAATCTCTCATTCTCTCTCTCCTCTTCTCTCTTCATTCTCTCTCTCTCTCTTTCCCTCCCTCCCTCCCTCCTTCTCTCATTCTCTCATTCTCTTCATCTCTCTCTCTCTCTCTCTCTCTATCTCTCTTTCTCTCTCTCTTTCTCTCTCACACATACTCTCTCTCTCTCTCTCTTTCTCTCTCTCCCCTCCCCCCCCTCTCTCTCTCTCCCACCCCCTCTCTCTCTGTACCTTTCTCCCCATTTCTTTTTCTCTCCCTCTCCCTCTGCATATATATGAGTATATATTTACCAACATCATCCCAACCCACACGAACCACGTACACCAAATAAACACAAAAATTTACCTACCCCATCATCATCCTCCCAACCCATCACGAACCACCGTTATTACCCACGTACACCAAATAAACAAATGAACAGATAACAATAAGTAACTCGACGATTCAATACCTCTCACACACTCTTCGATTCCCTTTGATCCTCACGACGTCACACGATTCAGGTGACTCACTCTCTTATCGTCAACGCTTAACCTTCTATAACCTAAGGAAGGAATTACGTAAGGTGACTCAGCCGAGGCGGAAACACGCTATGGTTGTGATTATCACGTGATGCCTCAGTTGGCACCGTGGAAGACGTTTGGGGATAGTGGTGATGATGGTGGTGATGATGGTGGTGATGATGGTGGTGATGATGGTGGTGATGATGGTGGTGATGATGGTGGTGATGGTGGTGGTCATGGTGGTGGTCATGGTGGTGGTGATGATGGTGGTGATGATGGTGGTAATGATGGTGGTGATGATGGTGGTAATGATGGTGGTGATGATGGGGGTGATGATGGTGGTGATGGAGATAGGTGGTAACTGATGGTGGTGATGATGGTGTAGGTGGGATGATGTTGGTGGTGGTGGTGATGATGTTGGTGGGGTGATGGTGGTGATTGGTGGATGGTATATATGATGGTTGGAGGTTCGATGATGGTGATGAATGTGTGATGATGGTGGTGATGTTGGTGGTATGATGTAAGGGTGGCTGATGGGTGATGATGGTGAATTTTTTGTTTGATGATGGTGATGCTGGTGATGATGATGGTGATGGTGGTGATGAGATGGTGATGTGGTGGTGATGTGGTGGTGATGGATGTGGTGGCTGCGGGTTGGTTGAGGTAAGTGATGCTGATGATTGATGATTGCGTGGGTTTGATGTTGGTGGTGATGGGGGTGACGGGGATATGGTGGTGATGATGGTGTGGATGGTGGGATGATGGTGATGATGATGTTGGGGGTGATGGTCATGGTTGTGATGATGGTGGTGATGATGGTGAAGGTGGTGGTGATGGTGTGGGTTAATGATGGTGATTAATGTGGTGGTGGTGGTGATGATGTGGGGATGATGTGGTGTGGTGATGATGATGGTGGTGGTGATGGTAATGGTGGTGATGATGGTGGTGATGATGGTGGTGATGATGGTGGTGATGATGGTGGTGATGATGGTGGTGATGATGGTGGTGATGATGGTGGTGATGATGGTGGTGATGATGGTGGTGATGATGGTGATGATGATGGTGGTGATGATGGTGGTGATGATGGTGGTGATGATGGTGGTGATGATGGTGGTGATGATGGTGGTGATGATGGTGGTGATGATGGTGGTGATGATGGTGGTGATGATGGTGGTGATGATGGTGGTGATGATGGTGGTGATGATGGTGTGATGATGGTGGTGATGATGGTGATGATGATGGTGATGATGATGGTGATGATGGTGTTGATGATGGTGATGATGGTGGGATGATGTATGGTGGATGATGGTGGTGATGATGGTGGTAATGATGGTGGTGATGATGGTGAAGGTGGGGATGATGGTGGTGATGATGGTGAAGGTGGGGATGATGGTGAAGGTGGGAATGATGGTGGTGATGATGGTGAAGGTGGGAATGATGGTGGTGATGATGGTGAAGGTGGGGATGATGGTGGTGATGATGGTGAAGGTGGGGATGATGGTGGTGATGATGGTGAAGGTGGGGATGATGGTGGTGATGATGGTGAAGGTGGGGATGATGGTGGTGATGATGGTGAAGGTGTTAATGATGGTGGTGATGATGGTGGTGATGATGGTGGTGGTGATGATGGTGGTGATGATGGTGGTGATGATGGTGGTGATGATGGTGGTGATGATGGTGGTGATGATGGTGGTGATGATGGTGGTGATGATGGTGGTGATGATGGTGGTGATGATGGTGGTGATGATGGTGGTGATGTTGGTGATGATGGTGGTGATGATGGTGGTGATGATGGTGGTGATGGTGGTGAT
The DNA here is from genome assembly GCF_977035675.1 of Penaeus japonicus. Classification (NCBI taxonomy): domain Eukaryota; kingdom Metazoa; phylum Arthropoda; class Malacostraca; order Decapoda; family Penaeidae; genus Penaeus; species Penaeus japonicus. The sequence continues at coordinate 21,356,186 of NW_028234421.1, read as the reverse complement.
GGTGATGATGGTGGTGATGATGGTGGGGATGGTGGTGGTGTGATGTGATGATGGTATAATGATGGTGGTATGATGGGTGTGATGTGGTGATGATGGTGGTGATGATGGTATGGTGATGAGGTGGATAATGATGGGTATGGTGGAGATGATGGTGGTGATGAAGCTGGTGATGATGGGTGATGGTGGGCGTGATGATGTGGTGATGATATGGGTGATTGATGGTGGTGTGATGTGGTGGATGATGGTGGTATGATGATGGTGTTCGATGATGGTGTGATGATGGTGGTGATGGTGTGATGATGGTGGTGATGATGGTGGTGAGGGTGGTGATGATGGTGGTGATATGATGGTGGTAATGATGGTGGTGTTGTATGATGGTTAAGGTGTGATGATGGTGGTGATGATGGTGGATAATGTATGATGGTGGTTGATGATTGGTGGGTGATGATGGTGGTGAGATGGTTGAGGTGATGATGGTGGTATGATGGTGGTGATGATGGTGATAATGATGGTGGTGATGATGGTAGTGATAATGGTGGTAATGATGTGGTGTATGGTGGTGATGGGTGGTGATGATGGTGGTATGATGGTTGAATTGGTGATGATTGTGGTGGTGGTGGTGATGATGGTGATGATTGTTGTGTAGGTGGTGGTGGGTGATGATGGTGATGATTGTTGTGTAGGTGGTGATGATGGTGATGATTGTTGTGTAGGTGGTGGTGATGGTGATGATTGTTGTGTAGGTGGTGGTGGTGATGATGGTGGTGATGGTGGTGGTGGTGGTGATGATGGTGGTGGAATGATGTGGTGATGGGGTGAATGATGGTGGTTGGATGATGGTGGTGATGATGGTGGTAATGATGGTGATGATGGTGATGATGGTGGATGATGGTGGTGATGATGGTGATGATGGTGGTGATGATGGTGGTGGTGATGATGTGGTAAGATGGTGGTAATGATGTGATGGTTGTGATGATGGTGTATGATTGGTGAGGGATGGTGGTAATGATGGGTGTGGGTGATGGTGGTGTGGTTGGTGTGGTTGGGGTGGTGGTGGTGATGCGATGATGGTGGGTTGGTGATGTGGTGTGATGAGGGGTGGTGATGGTGGTGGGTGGTGGTGATGTGGTGGTGATGGTGGTGATGATGGTTGATGGTGGTTGGTGGTGATTGGTGGTGATGGTGGTGATGATGGTGATTGGTGGGGGTGAGTGATGGTGGTGTGATGATGTTGTGGTGATGATGGTGGTGATGGTGGTGATGATGGTGATGATGGTGATGATGGTGATGATGATGGTGGTGGTGATGGTGATGATGATGGTGGTGATGATGGTGATGGTGCTGATGATGGTGGTGGGGATGATGATGATGATGATGGTGGTTATGGTGATGATGGTGGTTATGATGGTGGTTATGGTGATGGTGATGATGATGGTGGTGATGAAGATGGTGGTTATGGTGATTATGATGATGGGTGGTGGTTGGTGGTGGTGATGATGGTTGGTTGGTGGTGGTGATGGTGGTGGTGGTGATGATGGTGGTGTGATTGATGGTGGTGAGATGGTGGTGTTGGTGTGATGATTGTGGTGATGTGGTGATTATGATGATGATGTGGTGATGATGTGATTGTGGTGATGTGGTGATGATGTGATTATGGTGATGTGGTGATGGTGATGGTGGTGATGAAGCTGGTGATGATGGGGGTGATGATGGTGATGATGTGTGATTGTGTTGATGGTGATGATGATGTTGTGGATTTGTGATGATGGTGATGATTATGTTGGGGTGATGATGGTGATGATGTTGTGATGATGGTGATGATGATGTTGTGATAATGGGTGATGATGTGTAATGAGTGGTGATGATTGTGATGATGATTGTGGTGATGATGGTGGTGATGATGGCTGTGATGGTGGTGATGATGGCGGTGATGATGGTGGTGATGTGGGTGGTGATGAGGTGATAATGATGGGTGTGATGGTGGTGATGAGGTGGTGATGATGGTGAATGATGGGGTGATGATGGATGTATGATGGTGGTGGTGATGTGATGATGATGGTGGTGATGATGATGGGGATGGTGATGATGTTTGATGATGGTGGTGATGGTGATGATGTCTGATGGTGGTGATGATGATGGTGATGACGGTGATGACGGTGATGATAATGGTGATAATGGTGGTAATGATGGTGATGGTGATGATGGTGGTGATGATGGTGGTGATGATGGTGGTGATGATGGTGGTGATGATGGTGGTAATGATGGTGGTGATGATGGTGGTGATGATGGTGGTGATGATGGTGGTAATGATGGTGGTGATGATGGTGGTGATGATGGTGGTAATGATGGTGGTGATGATGGTGGTGATGATGGTGGTGATGATGGTGGTGATGATGGTGGTGATGATGGTGGTGATGATGGTGGTAATGATGGTGGTGATGATGGTGGTGATGATGGTGGTGATGATGGTGGTGATGATGGTGGTGATGATGGTGGTGATGATGGTGGTGATGATGGTGGTGATGATGGTGGTGATGATGGTGGTGATGATGGTGGTGATGATGGTGGTGATGATGGTGGTGATGATGGTGGTAATGATGGTGGTGATGATGGTGATGATGATGATGGTGGTAATGATGGTGGTGATGATGGTGGTAATGATGGTGGTGATGATGGTGATGATGATGATGGTGATGATGGTGGTAATGATGGTGGTGATGATGGTGGTAATGATGGTGGTGATGATGGTGGTAATGATGGTGGTGATGATGGTGGTGATGATGGTGGTGATGATGGTGGTGATGATGGTGATAATGATGGTGGTGATGATGGTGGTAATGATGGTGGTGATGATGGTGGTCATGGTGGTGGTAATGATGGTGGTGATGATGGTGGTAATGATGGTGGTAATGATGGTGGTAATGATGGTGGTAATGATGGTGGTGATGATGGTGGTGATGATGGTGGTGATGATGGTGGTAATGATGGTGGTAATGATGGTGGTGATGATGGTGGTAATGATGGTGGTGATGATGGTGGTGATGATGGTGGTGATGATGGTGGTAATGATGGTGGTGATGATGGTGGTGATGATGGTGGTCATGGTGGTGGTAATGATGGTGGTGATGATGGTGGTGATGATGGTGGTGATGATGGTGGTAATGATGGTGGTGATGATGGTGGTAATGATGGTGGTGATGATGGTGGTGATGATGGTGGTAATGATGGTGATAATGAGGGTGGTAATGGTGATGACAATGGTAATGTAATAGCAATTATGATATTGATGATATAGATGATGATAATGATAATGGTGATAATACGAATGAGAATGTTAATTATAGTAATGATAATGATAATGATAGTAATGATAATGACAATAGTAATAATAATGATGATAAATATAATGAAAATAACAATGATGATAATGAAAAGATAATGATAATGATAATCATAATGACAATAACAATAACAATAATGATAATGATAATGATAATGGAAAGGATGATGATGATAATGATAATGATGATAAGAGTAATGATAAGGATGATGATAATGAGGATAAGAATAATGATAATGTTATAATGATGATGCTAAAGAAAATAATTATTATGTTAATAAGGAATAGGATACTGTTAATGATACTATTGATAATAATGATGGTAATGATAATCATAATGATAAGAATAGTAATAATGATAATAGCAAAACATTATAACTATCTGTTATTTTCAAGATCGGTGTTAAAATCGCCCTCCTGGTAGAAAGGGGTAACTGAGCTAAACTTCCTGGTTCCATGATATACGATAGGTATTGCTCTATTGCGTGTTATCTCTTCTTTTATAGTTCGGCCTTCATGTTTTTTTCGTTCTCTCTCTCTCTCTCTCTCTCTCTCTCTCTCTCTCTCTCTCTCTCTCTCTCTCTCTCTCTCTCTCTCTCTCTCTCTCTCTCTCTCTCTCTCTCTCTCTCTCTCTCTCGCTCTGTCTCTTTCTCTCTCTATATGTCTCTCTCTCTCTCTCTCTCTCTGTCTAAGTCTCTCTCTTTATCTGTCTGTCTATCTGTCTCTCTCTCTCTCTCTCTCTCTCTCTCTTTCTCTCTCTCTCTCTCTGTATTTCTCTCTCTCTCTCTCTCTCTCTCTCTCTTTCTCTCTCTCTCTCTCTCCCTCCCTCCCTCTCTCTCTCTCTCTCTCTCTCTCTTTCTCTCTCTCTCTCTCTCTCTATTTCTCTCTCTCTCTCTCTCTCTCTCTCTCTCTCTCTTTCTCTCTCTCTCTCTCTCCTTCCTCCTCCTCCTCTCTCTCTCTCTCTCTCTCTCTCTCTCTCTCTCTCTCTCTCTCTCTCTCTCTCTCTCTCTCTCTCTCTCTCTCTCTCTCTCTGTCTCTTCCCCCTCCTCTCTCTCTCTCTATGAAAATATAGGTTTTGTTGATTGATTGATGTGTCAGAGTGAGTCAGAGAGGGAAAGATATACGCATTGACACGCAGTCGCCACGCAAGGTCAGTGAATACTCGTATGTTTACATATTCAAAAATACAAAAACATACATATATACGTAATATATACATACATACGTATAGTTATGTACTGACTCATAAAAAAACAACAACAACACACAGACACACACATATACACTAATACACATATAAACACAAACATCGACACACACACACACACAGAAACCCACACTTAGATTATAAATTTTGAAAGACGGTTCTCCTCAAACCATAACAAATTCAACCATTGTTCCTCCTAACATTACTGGCTTGGTTGCAACCCTGACAAAAATGCAACCTCAACCTCAAATCTCTGCCATTCTTCGAACTCAACAATGACGATGATAATGATGATAAAGAAAAAATGAAACTACATGCTTTTCCTAGAAAATACTTCGGATTTTGTTATTTGTATATTATTTGTATATTACTTGACAACATATTTAAGAAAAAAAAATCGGGTTTGATAGGAACTCTCTTGATTTTTTTTTATTCGTTTATTTATTTATTAATTCCTCTATCGATTTCTCTCTTTATTAATTCTTCTATTTATTTATCTCTTTATTCATTTACTTAGGGATGTAAAATGGTTAGCCATATTTATAGTAGGATGTTGAATGATTTAGTTTCATGATTGTTGCAATGAAAACGAAGACGATGAGTGAAATAGATGATTAGGATTACAGAGAATAAACAGAATAAAGAAATTATTTTCTGTTTGGATCAAAACAGAAGACTGAAAGAGAGAGAAAAAAGAAAAAGAAAGAAAGAAAAAGCAAGAAAACAGAAAGGATTGATAAGGGTAGAAGAAGGGAAGTAGAAGGGAGAGATACGAAGAGGTTAAAGAAGAGGAAGGAAGAGGAAGTGGAAGAGGCAAAATAATGATAAATAATAGGAAGAGAAAATAAGATAAAGGGATAAAGGGGGGGGGGTAATTTGAAAGAATAATAAGAGAAAGAAAGAGGCAAGATACCAGAGAAAGTGTAAAAAATTAAGAGGAAGAGAAAGAGAAAGAAGGAAGTCAGAGAGAGGAAGGAGTAGGAGGATAAAAAGAGAAGAAGGAAAATGAAAGCGATCACGCGAAGGAAGAGAGAGAGAGACAGAGAGAGAAAGAGAGAGAAAGAGAGAGAAAGATAGACAGACAGGCAGACAGACAGACAAAAATAAATAGAGACAGAAACAGACAGAGATAGAGACAGACAGATAAAACAGAAACAGAAACTTGATATAGGTTGCTGAGAAAGATAACGAGATGGAGGGGTGGGGGGGGGTTGAGGGGAAGGGGGTACGAGTAAGACGGGGAGTGGAAAGGGGAGAGGAGGGGAAGGGAGGGGGGAGTGGTATTGCAGTAAGTATCGAGCGTCAATAGCTGGTAACATCCACTCAATATAATGTGGAATCGACGGCTTGCCCATGAATAATAAAAGTGGAATGCAGTTGCACATTGCATATTCATAAAGATTAAGACATTGAACACGAAAAAGAAGAATGCAGATATTTAGGAAAAGAAACAGAAATAGGACATAGAGATTAAATCTAAACACTAGAAACAGTTATGATAGAAACAAACAAAACAAACAAAGAAAGAGAACTGATGGACCCTAACAAACACACAAACAAGCACAAGCACACGGGTGTTGATCTCACGTGATCTATTTTTTGTTCTTTCTTTTTCTTCGTGGTTTTAACTTTGTTTTTCTTTTATATAATTTCATCTTCATCTTCATTCCCTTTGAATATATATATATATATATATATATATATATATATATATATATATATATATATACATATATATATATATATATATATATATATATATATATATATATATATATATATATTCCTGATAGATTTGAGTATCTTGTTTTCTTTTCATTTCCTTGTGTTTTGTTTTTTTTCTTTAGTTTTGCCTTCTATCACAAAAAATATATATATTTCCACGCTTATATTATTTTTTCTACTTCTTATACCCATAACATATATTCCTCACATTCACCAACTTTATTTATTGTCTAGATAAGTAGTCACAACACGTATGATCCTCGTAAATCAGAGAATGAATCGTTGACCTTCACGAACCGAGGTCAGGCCACGTCCAGGGAAACACGTGACCTTGTTTGACACACTCGATGTAAGCACGGCAGCTGCACACACGCGATGAAAGTACGTGTGTAATATTTGGCTTTCAGTACATGCATTCATGGACATACATGCGTAGATACATGTACACACACACACACACACACGTACACGAACACACGCACACATAAACTAACTCAACCCACTTCCCTTTCCTGCCAACACACATCAACTCATTCACCTCCTAAATATAAACAAAGAACTCACAACCCACACTCTTTTCCCTTACACTTATCTACACACCCAAACAAAGACACACACACACACACACACACACACACAAACAGAGACTCCCCAAAACACACAC
>NW_028234421.1:21324250-21329250 GCF_977035675.1 Penaeus japonicus | reverse complement strand
TATAAAGATAGATAGATAGAGAATAGAGAAAGAGGAAGAGAGAATAAGAATGAGAAACAAAGACAGAGAGAGAGGAACAGAGAGAAAGACAATGTAAAGCATGCTCACACACATGAACAAGTATCTCTACCTCTCCCTGTCACAAACATTATGTTATTCATCTCCTCAATAACTGCCAAGTGAATAGCAATCTCTGGTTATAAAGACTCATAATTGTTATAACTCAACGAAAGTGTAAATGCGATAGTGAATGCGACAGAATGCGAGTGAATACGAGTGAATGCGAGGAAAATATAAGAACGCGATATTTTTTTTTATAAATGCTTCTAATGATTACTACAATTGGGAACCATGTAAATGTTCTTCTTGTCTGAAAACAAATGCTATCTGCAGTAAGCTTTCTTTTTTTTTATTTATTTTATTTTTTTTTTACTGTAGTAAGAAATCGGATGATTAAAGTTAAGAAAGCATTGTAATTGGTCGAATAGAAAATATAGTTTTCATCTTATTATAATCATCATTACTACCACTATCTAATCTTTGGCTATGCAACTTCTTTGTCCTATGCAATCCTAGTTCTATTTTTCCTCCTTTTCGCCCACACATCTCTAGTCGCTGTTACAACACTGCACTTGTTGCTCGCTTAACTTACGCAATATTGTCAACAGAAAGAATAATAGCACTTCTTTAATGATTCAGTCTACTATAAACGTGATGTATCTGATATCAATAGTCTGAGCTCTCCTATCTCACGAGGTTAAAGGAAATTCTAATTCTAAATCATTCTTAGAGCTTACTAGAAAAATACTCATATATGGAATGCGATTCACATTAGTTCTCCCTGGTGTATAGTACGACTCTAAGCGTAAAATAAATGAGAGAGAAAGAGAGAGAGAGAGAGAGAGAGAGAGAGAGAGAGAGAGAGAGAGAGAGAGAGAGAGAGAGAGAGAGAGAGAGAGAGAGAGAGAGAGAGAGAGAGAGAGAGAGAGAGAGAGAGAAAGAGAGAGAGAGAGAGGAGAGAGAGAGAGAGAGAGAGAGAGAGAGAGAGAGAGAGAGAGAGAGAGAGAGAGAGAGAGAGAGAGAGAGAGAGAGAGAGAGAGAGAACCGTTGATCGATTATGATATAAGAGCATTATCATATATATCATTGTAAGAGTACATTCCTCTATCAATATCGACCGTTATATTTGCAACAAAGTTCCAATGATATTGCTATAACTATCAACATTGCCATATGTCTCATATATCAAAAACATTAACTTAGATAGCATAACATCGCTTCAAAATATAAGTATGTGAATAAAGAACATAATTGCAATACTAGAAATGCAATATGGCAATACTAATCATTAATTAGAGTTTGCTTTCGTCCAATTATCTGTCAACGGGATATTGCCTGTGACGTAACGATTGGTTGGAGATGATTGGAAAATTAAAGAGTGAAAGAAGAAGAGAGACGTTGTTGGATAATGGGCAGATAGATAGTTAGAGAGAGATAGATAGATAGATAAATAGATAAACATTATGATATATAGATAGATAGACAGAGATAGATAGATAGAGGAGGGGCAGATAGATAGTTAGATAAAGAGATTGATAAATGAATAAACATAATGATATATAGATAGATAGACAGAGATTGATAGATAGATAGATAGATAGGTAGATAGATAGATAGAGAGAAAGAGAGAAAGAGAGAAAAAATATATAAAGAGAAAAAAAAGAGAAAGATAAAGACAAAAAAAGAAAAAGAAGAAAAAAGAAAAAAAAACAAGACCTAAGAAATCAAGATCTAAGAAGAAGACACCCCTAAAAAGCCAAAAAAAAGGAAAAAAGAAAAAAAAAAGTGAACACAAAACGACAACAAAAACACCACCGTGAGTTCTCCGAGTCATAAATCCTCGAACCCAAATTTCTCGAGGGACTTCCATCACGGTGAGAAGTGAGCAAGGCGGAGGTGTTGAACGAGTATTGCCCTTCAGGTGCCACTTGACGACGGAGGAGGAGGAGGGGGGGGAGAGGGGGAGGAGGAAAGGGGGGGAGGATGGGGAGGAGGGGAAGGTGGGCTGGAGAGAGGGAGGTGAATGGAGAGGGGGAGGAGGGGAGGGGGAGGGGGGACGGAAAGGTGGGCTGGAGAGGGGGAGGTGAGTGGAGAAGGTGGAATAGAAATAGAGAGAGAGAGAGTAGAGAGATAGATAGAGAGAGAAAGAGAGAGGATGATGGAGAGAGAGAGTAAGAGAGAGCGAGAGAGAGAGAGAGAGAGAGAGAGAGAAAGAGAGAGAGACAGAGAGAGAGAGAGAGAGAGAGAGAGAGAAGGAGAGAGAGAGAGAGAAGAGGGGGGAGATAAGAGGAATATGGAGAAGGAAGGAAGAATAGAAAAGAGAAGGAGAGAGGAAGCGAAGAGGGAGGCGGAGGGGGGGAGGGAGGGAGGAGGAAGGCAAAAGATAAGAGGGAGAGGGAGAGAAAGGTACATATGCACCTCGGAGAGGAAAAAGGTTAAGGAAGGAAAAGAAAAGGGGGGAGGAGGGCGGGAGGCGAGATAACACTGGAAAGGGGGGAGGAGGAGGCGAGAGGACACAGGGAGGGGGGGGGGTAAGGGGAAGAGAGGTAACAAGAAAGCTAGATAAGAGGGGATGGAGGGGGCGTGGGGGGGAAGTGATGGTGGGGTTGGAGGAGTAAGGTGTGTTGCGGGGGGGGAGGGGGAGGGGGGGATACCTAGCATCGTGTGCAATCAATAGACCGAACGTATTCGTAGCTGTTCAAGTCTAATTTCAATATTCAAGTTCACTTTTTGGATGAACTTTGATCATTCTAAACTAAATCATTCTGCCTTCATCACTGTTGCTGTTGTTATTGTTGTCATTATCATTGTTGTTATTATCATCATTATCACTCCCGTCATTATTATCATTGCCATCATTATCATTGTTATTGTTATCATTATCATTATTATCAATAGCATTATTTTTATTAACAGTTTTATTGTTACTATAATTATTAGCAATATCATTATCATTAGAATTATTCATTAACATCATTAATAATAGTATCATTATAATCCTCACTATCATTACCATTGTTATTGTTATCATCATCATCCTTATCACTATCATTATCGTAATTACCAAAATGAGTCTTATTATTCTCACCATTAGCAGACAGCGCCTTTATTACTGTAATTATCATCATCGTTATCATACCGAGACACTGCTATAATTATTAATGATGAGGGATAATTAATCTCCATTTTCTATCAGACAAGATATTTTCCTTTCTTTTTATACCATCTTCGTTTTTTTTCTTCTCCTTTATCTCCTACTCTTGCCGTTTTCTTGTATTTTTATTTTTTTGTTTCATTCTCTCTTGTTATCTCTCTCTTTCTCTCTTCCTCTCTTGTTATCTCTCTCTCTCTCTCTCTCTGTCTCTCTCTCTCCCTCTCTCTCTCTCTCTCTCTCTCTCTCTCTCTCTCTCTCTTTGTCACGCTCTCTCTCTCTCTCTCTCTCTCTCTCTCTCTCTCTCTCTCTCTCTCTCTCTCTCTCTCTCTCTCTCTCCTCTTTCTCCCTCTCTTGTCTCTCTCTCTCCTCTCTCTCTCTCCTTTCTCTTCTTTCTTCTCTCTCTCTCCTCTCTTCTCTCCTCTCTCTCTCCTCTTCCTCTCTCTTTCTCCCTCTCTCTTCTCTCTCTCTCTCTTCTCTCTCTCTCCTCTCTCTCTTTTTCTCTCTCTCTCTCTCCTCTCTTTCTCTCTCTCCCTCTCTCCATCCCCTTTTCTCTCTCTCCTCTCTCTCTCTCTCCTCTCTTTCGGGCTTTCTCTCTCTCTCCCTCCCTTTCTCTCTCTTCTCTCTTCTTTCTCTCTCTCTCTCTTTCTCTCTCACTCCTCTCTCTCTCTCTCTCTCTCTCTCTCTCTCTCTCTCTCGCCTCTTCTCTCTTCCCTCTCTCTCTCTCTCTCTCCTCTCTCTCTCTCTCTCTCTCTCTCTCTCTCTCTCTCTCTCTCTCTCTCTCTCTCTCTCTCTCTCTCTCTCTCTCTCTCTCTCTCTCTCTCTCTCTTGTGTTGATAAACCCAGTAAACTCACAGGAGACGCTCGGTCATGTCACTTATGACTGATATGATTCATTCAGTGAAGTGACATGACAGGCATGACACGACATAATGATAGGCCTGTGTGTCGTTTTTTGTATGTGTGTCTTTAACCCTAAATCCGGTCTTGTGGAATACATATATATTAGCTTTATTCACGCTATGAGTCGTGATCTTATAGTTAATGCCTAATTCTTGGTGGTTTGTGTTTGCATTCTCTCTCTGGTCCTCTGTTGTTCTTGTTCTCTCTCTTTCTTTCGGTCTTCCTGGCACACTGCACACACACACACACACAAGCACGCACACACATACACACATACACACACACACACACACACACACACACATACATACACACATACTTGCATAGTTCCTCCCCGTCTGCACTCCCTCCCTCCCTTCCCTCCCTCCCTCCTTCTCCCTCCCCTCCTTCTCCCTCCCCTCCTTCTCCCTCCCTCCTTCTCCCTCCCCTCCTTCTCCCTCCCCTCCTTCTCCCTCCCCTCCTTCTCCCTCCCTCGGAAGTATGTCTTCTCCTCCCTGTGATGCACGCGAAACTACACCTCCGCATTGCACGTTGCACCATTCAATCCCACACACACACTCACACAAGAGCGTTCACTTTGTTGCTGTTGAGTGCGTAGAACAAGCTGTGTGTTCGAGGTAAGAGAAAAGATTGGAAGCAGCGAGTGCGAGTACGAGTGAAATGATTGGGAATTTGAGAGTGAATAAAAGTTTCCTGTATTATATTTATTTATCTGTTTATTCATTGATTTATTTATTGAGGTATGAGTGTGGTGACATTGGGATAGCAGTGTATGTTGTGATGGTTAGTGTGATTACATTTGTTTATGGTATGGTGAGTAGATTGCACTGGGAGGGTGATATGTATGGGGGAAAATAAATAGATAAAAAGAGGAAAGAGAAGAATA